>NW_027115630.1:598200-609563 GCF_000696795.3 Halyomorpha halys
ATATTTGCCCTATTAATTCAAGTTATGAAGAAGATGGTCAGGGATGCGGTAACAAGAAAACTAAAATAATTACCAACGTTTTGCCCGACGTTTCGCCCCTCTTTGTAGAGCTTTATCAGAGCTGTTTCAGTTGTTGTCAATTCGAAACTGACCTGACAGTTCTGATGAAGCCCCGATGAAACTCTACAAAGTGGAGCAAAACATCGGCAAATAACTAGTTGTTAACTATTTTTGTTTTCTTGTGTCCGCAACCCTGACCATCTTCTTCATAAAATGTAATTCCGTAATTTTAAAATTTGTTCGATCAATATTTCTGCTTTCTCTGTCACAATATTTCTTCTTACTATGTATTCCATTTTTATCGGTAAGATAATGTAAAAAAAATAATTCAAAACAGCAAAGCAGATAGTGATTAAAACCGTCTTAAGTACGGTCCTCCATATTCTTAGAAAATCGAGTTCCTAATTCCCTTGAAAATAGACTAATGGAATTTGGTAGACAAAAATGCGGGTTCCTCAACCCGGTGAAGAATTTGTATCAATATACGCTCATACTAAAAAAAAAATAGAACTCCTCAAGATAAATACACAATGGCAGGGCATAAACAGACGAAAGGGCACAATTCTTAACTCACAGCAGCAGGTGTCAGAGCGCGCTAGTAATTCGCAAGTTTAGCAGGGCCGTGAATTGCCTCTCGGAGGCCAATAAAGGTCCTAATATATTCAAGCCGCGGGACTTAAGGAGAGAAAAAGGGTCGCTGGGAGAACCCTGGTCGCTAGGGTATGAAAATTTATACCCGGGTTGGAAAGAGCGGCTGCTATCTGGGCTCGTGTCAGTGCTACCTTTGTTAGGTGTCACAGTGATTCACTGCCACAGTGCTGCTGCTGCTGCTATGGTGCTGCGATAATCCACAACAGGGCACGTCCTCTCGGCTTGTTATCATGTCTTTACATCTCTCTTTCTCTTTCCCATCTCTTTTTTTTTGTTTATTATCTCCAATGTATCTCTATAGAGTGCGCTAGTTTAATTTTTACCTCTGAAAGCACAGTCCAGACCGGACGTTACGATATGTCTGCTTTGTTTCTCATCCATAGCATCATAACCCATCTCCATTACCTTGATTAAATAGACGCTTTTGTATGAAATAGGTAGAGAAAAAGGTATTTCTTGCACGGAAAAAATATCTTTAACAGTTTATAATGTTTACCTAGAGATATTAATAATTCTAAGCCAATTTATTCCATTATTTGCGTTTTAAATTGTTGTACTTTTCTTCCTCAACATTATTCTTATGTTTAAGTGAATAGCCCTGGATTATGAAGTATGAAATGTCTAGGAATCTCACGTATTAAAAAAAAAATTTTTTTAACTTTTAATGATTATTTCTTTTGGGGTACCTTCGCTTCTTTCTGGGTCTCACGAGTAGAAACTGGTTACATTGTTTCCAATCTTAATTAATGTGGCTTTCGTAATATTTCTTTAGATATGAAATATTTCCTAGGGACAGAGAAAACATTATTAAGCGGAAACATACCGTACCTGTTATTTGAAATTTCATTATTTTTCCTTCAAAATGCAATAAAAAGCACCGACATCAGACCACTAACAGCAGAGATACGATCCATTAAACTTCTTACCCATTTTAAAAAATCAATCGCTTTGTTTATAAGTTTTAGAATACAACTCGAAAACTAGATCTCTCGGAATATTATAGTCCCTCATTTGAAATATAATTAAATTGCCAACTAAGACCTTAATATTACCGAAAATATAGTGAAAATTGTTTTAATTTCTCTTTTTACCTAAACCAGTAAGGAAAATCGTGCACATTTAAGGTATTTAATTGCTTTTTATTCATAGTTGTATTCTTGATTTCGATTATTTCCGTCTTACTCTTTTTCTCATTTCATTTATATTCCTATACTTCTAGCTGAAAGTAATCACTCTCCTGGTTTAAATAAAATAAAATAAAAAACAGAAAAAGTTATGTTTTGAAGCAAGTAATTCAGATAAATAACTTTTAATAAATCATTAATTCTTAAATAAAAAATATAACTTTTTATGATAAAATCCATATTAAATGAGATTATAAATAAATTAATCAATTAAAACTTAGGTATAAGTATTCAAACACTTTATTTTTATTACGTTAAATCATTCATTGAAACTTATTAGTGTCGACATTGGTCGGAATATAACATTAAACATTAACATTATAAGATTAATTTAATCAACTATTTTTTTAGTAAATAGCCAAGCTATTTTTCCCTACATCTCGGTAATAAAACTTTTTTAATTATAGAAATTAGAAACATTACGTATTTTGAATTGAACCTTCAGATATTTTTAAAGTTGCTTTATAAGACCAATACTAAGCGACTTTAAGGAATTATCATTTATTTCGATAAGTCGTAGAACTTTCTCATTTTCTCTTTCATGATTTCATCATCCGGCACGCTCGGAGTCGTTATGTTGTAAGATGTAATTTTTTTCTTTCTTTATGTTCAAGTTTTTTGGCTGTAATTAGAAGGTTTATTTTTAAAGTGTCAACATACTTCATATGATGCATTATACTACCTATAAATTCAAGAGATCTTAAGGTGTTGTTTATACAAACCCAGCACTAGGTTTAAGGATAGCCTGCATGCTTAACAGTGTGGACTGCATTTTTCTTTTATATAGGATTACTCTTTTTTATTTGCCCTGCCCTTATTAGCTTGTATTTCTAGTTTTGAGAATATGGAATCAAAGAAAAAATTAATCTCGCAACTTTCGTTTCCTATGGAAATGAGAACTGCTACACCCAATGTAGATATAATAGTAAGTACATAAAATGCAATCCATTATTATTTCTTTATAATTTGCTTAAATATGGTATATATTATAAAAATATTATTTTTATTAAAGGATTAATGTATTATTAGATGGTTCTATGTGTCTGAATTTCTTTCTTAAAATAATAGAAATATTTTTATTTTATATTATGTAAAGCAGATGTAGGAATACATTTGTCTCTGATTGTATATCTTTCATGGAAAATGTATATATGATGGTACAGCCAACATTGCCTAGTCTTAAAATTATAAATATTAAGAGCTTTCCAAAATTATCTGCAGGATGAAAATGAAAATTAAAAAAATATTATCGTGATAATAATAATAACGTAAACATTAGCATGTTATTAAAACATGTATAAAACTAACTGAACTTTCCGGTATCATTTAAATATAATTAATAAGTGAAAAAAATAATCATAAGTTTTAATTAATCTCAGTACATCAATAAATAATTGAGAGGCCTTTAATATCATTTATTCATTTATCCTCATTGAAATAATCTGACAAGGTTTTAATTCTGAATTTTTATGATACCTTCCTCTAAAATATCTTTAATTTTGTTTATTTGAAACGATGAACCATTTAGCTTTGTTAATATTAATGATAATGGATAAATATGAACAATGAAAGAATTTGATAATCAACTAAATGAGGAGAATCAGCGACGGGAGTTAAGAGAGACTAGAAAATCGGAGACAGTGGAAAGTGGTTGATATTCGATAAACCTTAAAATATGAATTACTGTATCTATATACTAATATAAAATTTTTTTTAATTTATTTCACTGCTGTATTCTTTTTTTGATATATTTCTTTTGAATTGCATTGCATTTGTTTGTGTAATAGAGGAAATAGCATATGTAGTGTTGAGTAAAAAACAAAACAAGAAATAATGAATGAAAATGCAATATAAATTTGTTCGGGAAGAAGAAGGAGGAAGGAAAAATATTTGGTATATATTGTATTTAGTTCATAGTTGAAGTTTGTTTTAAAAACATACTTTTTTAAATGTATATTAGTGTATATCATCCAGATATATATCCAATCATGGATTTATTAGTATGGTGTGTTTTAGCAGTCCCATGTATTTGGGCAGCATTGCCAAATAAAGCATTTCTCTTTGCGCCTTCTACAGTGGCAAATAGAAGTTGAGTGATGCGCGCACCACACCAAAGTTTTCGTGCACTCTGGCCAATGTTTTTGCCAACACTGAATGAGACTATTATATTTCATACAAAAAAGATCTCGAATTTTGTATTCGGTTGTACCATACATAAGGCAAGTGGATGAAGCATAGTCCATTATTGAGAGCAATGGGCTACTCAGTTTGGAGCGGTGAGAGATGGGATTGTGAATATTCTAAGCAGGGAGTGGGGCACTGTCCCTGGGGACTTGTTCAAAAAACCCGACCCCGGGGACAGATATCGCCCACGCTGGACTCTTATCCAGGCTAATAGCGCCCCACTCCCCTCTCCTGATTTAAGCCCCTCCTGTTCTTCCTCCCAGGTCGGAGATTAAGGAGTACCTCGAGGGAAGGTTGAGCAAGGAATACGTCCCTCTTCGGTAATTAACTCTTTGTCTCAGTTTTCTTCCAATATCTATTGAGATGTAAGAGTAAACTATAGTTCATGACAATATATATTTAACAACTGATTTTACTATATACGAGCTGGAAACACGTACTTAGTGCTTTAATGGCACTGGCTGATGATGCCAGCAAATGTTGCTGCCCTGGATTTTTTATGGTAACGTTATAAAATACAGCTTTTATTAATTCAATTTTGGATAATTTAGAAATAACACTAAAAACAAATTTAATTTAGTATATTTATTGAGGTAAGTTTACTTAAATGTTATTTTCCATCATATGCCTTAACATAACTCTACATTTACATTTATTTTCTATATCAGTATGAGCATAAAAGTATTTTCAAAAATTAAAAATTATATTCTTTAATTATTTTCGCAGACTTAGTTCCTTTACAATGATAACAATGATCCAATGAAGTCAAACAAATCGTATAACTAAGGATGGCCCACCAGTGATTATGAAATGTGCGAAAGGAAAAAATATGAGAATACGAGTACCTTCTGATTAGTGGGCTGATTAGTTCAGTGGGAAAATCTAATTAGGTTATCTGGCACTATTCTTTCTCACTCTGCCATTCTCAGTTATTATGCCGCCTGCCTCAAAAAGTGTTGGATTTCTTCTTCTGGATGTATAGAGGCGATCATAATTACTAATTTGTTCAAATTCTAACTGTAATTATGAATCTAATGTCAGCTTTAAGCATAAATCACTTCCTTAGTCGTAATTTTTTTAATGTACCTGCAGGTAACTTGAGAGGTAACTCCAAAAAAATATTTTTATCACATGAAGTGAGACGTCCTCTAATGTTTTTAGTTATTGTCTTTTATTTCGGCCAACCCGTTGGAGTCCTATATTATCTAACCATTGTTGGGGGTCAAAATTCTTCATTTTGTGGGACCGCTACTCAATGAAAAAAGTCAACGTCCCAGGTCGGATTCGAACCGGCACCACTAATAGGCATCAAATTGGTATTTCAATCAAAGACTGTGTCTTAACCGCTGAGCTACGGGCGGCCCTAGTTATTGCCTTTTTTTAATTTTTTTTTTATGTTGAACATCTATTCAACTTGAAATTCATTTTTTAAAAAAATGAATACAAATTTTGAGTTCAATTTAGTCCATAAATATATCTGTCGATATATATATTTTATTATAATTTTATTTTAAGGAAAGATGTATATTAAATATGTAAAAATTAACACTGAATCCACACTGATCTATAGAATTATCAGAGCTAAAAATCTTTAATGTATTTATTTGTACTTTCATTGGATCTTCTCTTAGATAGGGAAAGCCTTAAATTGAAGAAAATGTTTTTAATGACATTTAGTAAGTGGTACGAATTGTTTCAACCTTACACACTGCAAGCACTATTTAATTGAAAAATAAAACCCATAGAAATAAAAAAAGTTTCTCTCATTTATATCCTAAGGAAACTGGGTAATAAATTTCAGACTTGTCTGACTGCTTTAATTGCATTAAACACGAAAAATGTAAAAAAAATAATAATTAAAGTACACAATTGGGTGGAAAGTTACTCTATTTGACGTTGTAAATGTACATAAATCTGGTTAAGTAAACAATTTTTAAAAAAATATATTTTTATAATTATAAAAATACTAATTCAAGCGTTAGAAGACTCTGATGACACGCTGGGATAAGTTTATTACCAATTGCTCCTGTTTGTGCGCTATATCTCAGGAGACAAGCAGAAGGTAGATCTCTCCAGATTCCATTACTTATCCTTTGACTTTGATACGGGCGAGTGCTCAATGTCTAGGACAAGATAATCTCAAATTTAAATTTCAAATCGGTTAGCAGGGAGATAGAGGAGACAAGATGAGTGCAAGGAACAGAGATGGTAGCTAATACCCTATATATAAGGGCCAAGGAGGCCTTTAGGTATTCCAGTTCACTGCGAGAGGGAGAGGTAGGGGGGGGGGAGGTCTGCACACTTAACTGTCTACTGGGGGGCTAACGAGGGATAGGCTCCAGCTTTCTCATCCAATTTTATTTTTATTGTAAGTTCCAGCTCCAGAGGTTCCAAGCAACTTGACTTTCATTTCGGAAATCTATATCGGAGGCAAGTCTCCAGCCCAAATACCATCCTCGATCTCCGGTCCAAATATGAAATTGATTCATAATTTCATTCAAAGTTGCCATAACTGTTTAAATCCATTGATGTCTGAAATAGTAAACTATAACAAAAGAACAACCCGTAAAATTGTTTTGGGTTTTTATTTTCTTTCAATTTATTTTTTGATCACTAAGCATAGTGTACTCTACAAACTCACTACGGATGAAGAGTGTAAAACTTTGTAAGGAAGTACTGTTTCTAGACCAACGGTTGTACAAGTGGTTTGGTCCGAATCAAGCTCTACCGCCAGATTTTAACCCAATTAAGGGTCAAAATCAGATAATCATTATTTGCAAAAGCCGGATATGAACCCGGATATTTGGAGTTTGTAGTCCATTACCTTACCAATGAGCTATCTACTTCCTGTGTAATAGATGGAAAAGGAAAATTAATTGTATAAGGTTGTATTCCAAAACAATTTATTGCACAATTGCACCTATGAAACTATAACTTAATAGATTTAGGATTAATTTTAATATGAAAATGTCATTGTTATTAAACTTCTGCTTTAGTGTGTACAGCTAGAAGAAGCGATGCTCTATACAATGGAAACTAAAAAAATGAAAAGGTATGGCCGCTTACAAAAAAATGTCCGAGAAACTTGGGCAAAAAATATTCGCCACTATCGTCCAACCGAGAGGCATAAAAAAAAAACCCAAAAAAACACGATTATCAGTCAACTGTGAATTTTTCATTTTATCGACCCGAAAATAGTTTCACTGAAATTTTTCGTATTTCTCTAAACCATACCGGTATTGAAGGCTCAATGGAATACGACTGATTGTTGTTAGTTGGGCTTTCAACTAAGCCCTACATACTCACTCATAAAGTTTTGCCTAGGGCTTCGTCGTTTTGAACTTGATTCAAGATCGTCCGTTTTACCCTGCAGACCACTGCTGCCTTCTGTGTTACTGCATCCTACGTCTTAATAGGCTGTCGAATGTTATTTCTTCTCTCCTTGTCATTAATCTATCACTCCATCACAAAAAATGATAGAGCTCACCCGTTTCACTAATGAATCCCTCAGATCAGTCACGGCTTTCCTGTGATACTCGGCCGTCGCTGTACCTATCCATTCTAGGGTGTTAGCGTGATCTGCCATCGTAACTTCCTGTAAGGGTGGAAATTCCTCAGTAGGGGCCGGGTTTTCTGTGGATGCTTGTAACTTTGCTAGTCATTTTTTTTTCTTTATTTTAAATAGGAAAATAAAACGAAATAATAAAAAGAAGCAGAAAAGAATCGAAATTAAAAAAAATTCTTGATAAGTATAATATAAAGGTATATTATACATAGCTTCTTACCTACATGATATTATATTTCATCTTTCACTGTTTTCAATCTTCTACCATCTAATTCCACAATTATCAATCAATTTAATTTTTTTTTACTATTCAATTATCAGTTATCAATTTTTTATCATTTATGATTCAATTCAATATTTTGTATAAATCCAAATTTGTTTGTAAACTATTCCTTTTTAATTTTATGTTTCTCTAAATGTTGTTGTTATCTCTTTTGTTCTATAGCCCTGATGAAGACCTGAAACTCAGGTCGAAACGTCGGCATACAATAAATAATTATGGTTTTGTTTATTTATGTTGTTCTTTGCTGACCGCACCCCCCAACAACTTCTCCAATCATTTTATTTTTATGTTCAGAAGATTCTAAACTATTTAATTTTATTTCAATAGATTTACATACTTCGTCTACTCTATGTAATTTGATATAAAATTATCTTTAATACGTGTAGTATCAAAGTAATTGATTGAATTTTAATTACCCCAACCTTTGATGTTGGGAACATCGTCAAGTGCTCATTAGTGACTTATCCGCTCATATGAGCAGCTGTATGTGGATGAGCTAGAAGAGAGAGGGAGTGTGTATGTCTGATAGAGAGGGCAACAGGGAGGGAGGGAGAGAGCATATCGGGATGCATTTATCTAGTATTGGGTTAAATTGGAGCGGGTGCCTGCGGTTACACTCCCCCTCTCACTCCCTGTCCCTCCCTTCCCCTTCCCCCAACAACACACTGAAGCAGTCAACTGAAGCGGGTTAACTCGTAGCAAACACGGGCTAGGCTCAGTTTGTCCCTCGTAATTAATTCCAGCTCACTTCAAAGGCTTATTTCAGTAGCCCGCTTATTAGAGGCTTGTATTTTTATTTTATAAACACATATTAACTAATATTGAAGTTTATCTATGAGTTTATATTCATCTTACCTCCACTGTTCTAAAAATCCAAAATACTATACATAATATCTTATTAATGCGTACACAAAATACAAAAAAAGGCACAAAATTACTGTATCTTTTTTGAAATCTCTTAAGTCAGTATATGTAAATTCAATATCTTTAAAGACATCTAACTAAAGTGGAAACAAAATGAGGTATTTATATTCATACCGAAACGTTGGTACAAATAAATACGTTTTACTTACTTTGCGTATCAATAAAAAAGCGAAAACAATGTTTTATTAAAGTTCTCGATTGTGAAATTGGTCAAAAATTACAAAAAATAAAAATAATTAAATAAAAAATAGGTTGTAATATTATCGTTCATTTTTATAATTATTTAAATATATGTTATAAAGTGTGAAATCTCGATACATTTTTAAAAATATATGTAATTAAATTGCGCAAAAAATATTGAACGAATAATATGAATAATTAGCGAGAAAAAAATAAATGAATATGCATGAGAAGAGAGAGGGTGGACAATTTAATCCAGCACCTGTGGGCAACAGATATACAGATTAGCCCCGCTTCAGTACAACAAATACACATTTTCTAAAAACAAAAAAAAAGGAATAAATTATATTAAATAAAAAAGTAATTTAACAAACACACCGTTTGGTTTAAATGTCCTCAAACTGGATAGGAGGCGAATAAATAAATATACTTCGCTACGAGATAGGGCGAGCTGTGTTGACAGATAATGAAAGGATTTTTATAATCCACCAATGGGAAGAGAGGAAAAACAGGAACCAATCATCTCGAGGCTTCTGTCGGCCAATGGGGTTGTGGCTTCTGTCGTCGGATTATCACCCTTGCTTGATTAGTATCAAACCTTCGTGGACATAAATGATAAATGTTTCTATATTATTCTCTTTTCCTGCTCGCTCTTGAAAGCCAGAAGTGTATATTGCCAAGCTTATATATCTTGTTCAAAATACACATTTTCTGAACATTCTTTCATCTAAATATGTTGCTATTGTTAAATATGTGAATAAGGATGATTTGAAATGGGTCGTCCGTGTATAAACGGTATGATCAATTTTCTTATTTTAATAACGGTAAAACTCTGTGTATGTAATGTATTATACTAAAAGTGTTGAATAATTATGAGAGATAGTTGACCGTGGATTTTTTTAACCGTGATTGACCGCGATTGACCGTGGCATCATTTAAAAGTTTTGAAAAAAAAAATCTAAAATTTTTAGTAGTTTGTTGTATTTTAATTTCTAATATTTTCACTATAATTTTAGACATTGAGAAACAGCAGTACATTTTATTTAATTTTCAAATTATTATAGATTTAAAACCATATCGTTCGTTTAGTTTGAAGATCTGTATTTTATTACTATTGTATCCATTAAATAATAAAATATAGCATAATTATTCTTTTTATAGGAAAATAGTCCGGGAGGTGGTCAATAAAAGTATCAAAATAGTAAAAGAAAACTATTTATTGTCAACATTTCGTCCAACTTTGCAGGGCTTCCTGAGGGCTGTCAGAGACAGAGCAAACGACTACAATGTCACTGTCACTATCAAACTGACAGCCCTGACGAAGCCCTGCAAAGTTGGACGAAATGTTGACAATAAATAGTTTTCTTTTACTATTTTGATATCTTGACCGCCACCTGGACTATCTTCTTCCAACATAATTTTTTTTTTTAACCAAAGAAAATAAGCATAATGTGAAGGAATTGAACTTTAAATTATGGCCTATAAGTTTGATTTTTGGTTTCTATATGTTTTAGCGAAACTTGATAAATATTCCTTTTATGATTTTAACTAGATTGCGGTAAAGTTTAACTTTGTAATCCAGAAATAAATTAATTTTTTTTAAGAATTTACTTCTGTACTATTGGGAACTGATATATTTTTGCCAATACTTTTAATTTTTTTGTTTCGTTTATGGAAAAAGTGAACAACGTGTTAAAGGAATAAAATGTACGAATTCGAGACTTTTACTTTCACATTTTTACCACCCTGGAGAAATTATTAAAATATTTGAAACATTGTTGAGGGAAAGTGCCTCTAATTTAAGTTACTCAAAATGGATAAAATATCTATCAAACGTTTCAAAAGAAGCAAACAAAGAGGACTTCTACAAAAACTAAGTATTCATTGAGGTTCTAAACGACCAACAAAAATTATATTTAAAAAAAAATGCACAAATGTGCAATGAGGGAAAGATTTGAAGGAGGGTAAGCTCAAAAAGAAACCAAGGCGTCCCTGAGTATTACCCTCAGTCTGAGGACGACCAACACTTAGTTGAAACGCACAGTCTAGTTTTTCAATTTTATTATTCATCTGTTTATACTTATTTCCTTTCATTTTTCTTTATTCTCTATCTTCCTCAACTCAATTTTCCATTTTTTTTTTTTTTTTTTTTTTTTTTTTTTTTTTTTTTTTTGTCGCCCAATCATATTCACAGTGCTAAAGATTAATTCATCCGACTTTGATGGTTTTAATAAAATCTCTTAAAAGTCTTGATGTCCTAAACTTGAGCTCAAGGCAGATCGATTTTTTTCTCTTCCCTAAATTTAATTTATTATTAATATATAGTTGCGTA
>NW_027115630.1:611874-622116 GCF_000696795.3 Halyomorpha halys
TTTATTTTAGTATGTATGTGATCATTTATCAATATTACCTATTGCCCACAACTGTGTGGCAGATTGTAATATCTATCAATAAATAAATCTCTTCTTAAAAAAAAAAAAAAAAAAAAAAAATTTGTCATCCACTTAAAAGAAAAGTAACGCCAAATAAACACACAGACGTGTGTATGTTGAACTAAAATGACTTAAAATTACCATTGTGTATTTTGGTAGTATAATAAATATTAAATCCTAATAGGCTAATTATCAGGTAAGTACAGAGAGATATATTTCCCCAGGGAAGAGCCCTGGCTTTATAGGCTCTAAAGGGTTGCCGTTTTTCATTCTGCCTGTCACAGGCTTCTAGCTCATGGAAATAAATATTTTTGAACAGGCTAAATTAAATTAATTTACTTCAGTGGAGGGAGAGAGTAATTTTTCAGAACAATTTCGAAGGACAGTAGTTCTTCTGTAGGTCTTTATATTCCGTGTAACATAACACAAGGTAAAATAAAAAAATATTGGAATTATCTTTTGATACTTATTTATAAATTCAATCAGTTTTAAAAACTATTATAAACAGTGATATAAACATAATATGAATAAAATAATTATTTTGAATTAGTTCTAATATAAAAAAAAAATATTGTATTCAGTCAAGTCGAATCAGTTAGATATAATTTTGATAAAAAAACACAATATAAACTAGCACTTTTATCATTTCTTGAACCACCGACATTTTGATAAAACTATTTAACTTAGATCAAATAGGATATACAACCGTCAAAATTCAAGTTTTTAAGAGATTTAGTAATCAGTTTTAAGAAAAAAATATCACTTGGAATTTCAAGTTTTGTTTTACTATTTATATAGAGACAAAAATAATGTTAATATTAAAAGAATAAAACTAAAGAAAAATTATTCGTTTTTCAACAATTTCATAACGCCGATTAATCTGTCATAAATCGAAGTTCGTAAATATCAACAATACAATTTATAAACTATAAAAATATTTTTATTCAGATTTTGAGAATCTATTATCATATTGAAAAATGATGATATAAAAGTAACCACAATTAAATTTATTGTTGTAATCAAATAATATGAAAACTAGTCCTTTTATTTGAAAATAACCATATAAATAAAATAATCGGCATAATGTGAAATTAACATAAATATGAATAATAATAATAATAGTGCTTATTAGTAATTATGATTACATACCACTGTTGTGTTTTGCGTAGCTTCATTTTGAATTTTAAAAATGGACTTACCTGAAACAACAAAAGAACAATTAGAAGATATCCTAAGGATAAGTTCTTAAAAACTATTTTATATTTAATTTATTCATATAAAACTAATAAACAGTAAATGCTAATAGCATATTTTAATACAATGACGATCTAAAATTTAAAAATATATTATTAATTATAGATTTATTACACACATCAAAAAGAGTTTTACATCACCTCTTCTTTTAATAATATCAGTAATTCAGAGCAAAGGCGGCTTTTAATCTCAGTAGTACAGCATTAAAGAATAATAAAAAAAATTAATTTTAGGATTACAGCCGGATTAGGAGCCTAAATCAGACAATTTTCTAAAAATGTGTTTTCTAGCCAATTTCGCAGCTATCCTTCAGTGTTATTAAAGTAAATCGATTTTTTTTTTTTTTTTTCACGATGAGCAAGAATGTTTTATTTCCAGAATAACACCACCAATTTATTGCTATAAAGGAGCATGGATTTTCAGCACATCAAATATCTCAGCCCATAACTGTAGGGAAATGCGACGTAATGTGCTGGAACAGGTATTGGATTTATCGTATAATTAAAGACTGGCCTCGTAATTAATTATTATATAATTAAAGTAGACCTTGGTCGTCTTAAGTGACAGAAGGTACAGAAACTGGGGCATACAGTGGGCTGGGGACATACTCCATCAGATGCAGTGTACTATATCGAGTAGGCATTGATGGTTCATAAATGCCCAGACGTACCTGAGAGATATCCTCGAACCCTTAATCACACCTTAGGCAAAGGATTATAGACGAAAATGTAACCTAATTGACGGTCATGTTCGCCCGTACCTATCAATAATCAGCCAAGTATCAACAAGTACCTTGTGAGGCAGGTGTCGACAAAATGGAATGCCAACTGTTCTCTCCCGACATTAACCTCATTGAGGATGTAGGGTATCTGCTGTACAGCGTTTTCCAACATCATCCAACATCAGAGTCATAGGATATCTTTCATATACTATACCTTCCATGAAATGACCGAAGCTGCTGTAGGAAAATTTAGTAAGTAGTCATTAACCACTTGATTATGAGCATGTCTAAACGAGTTACACTTAATTAGAGCGAGATGAGGCAATATTGACTATGAAAGTAATAAATTGCTTTAATTTTGAAAATTTGAAAAAGTTTTTTTTTCATTCAGTGATTTTTAGAAGAAATTGGTCATTTTTGTAAAACATGTAAAAGAATTTCTTTAGTAAAAAAGATATTTTGGAGTTTTCTCCAATATAGTTCTTTCTCTGAAGTATTCTCCAATAATTCTATAAATATATTTATTCTATTGGTTATGTTATCCAACTCCTTGAATTTCAATTATTTAGGGTTCAAAAACAGGACTGATGAAAAACATTTTTTAGATTTATGTATAAAAAAAAAAATCGAATAAATAATCAACCTAAAACAAACTTGGGTATGAGGATATATTTTTATTTAAAATACAAGGGGTACAAAAAAGAAAACAAAAAAAATTTAATAGAAATCAGTAAATCTTGCAGCTGACTAAATTAAAATGTCAATAGTGCTTTTGAACGTAATATTCATCAAAATGTCCTCAATTTCGAATTTTATATAAAATAAAAAAACAGAAATAATATGCAGTTTATGACAAAATAATTCTATGACCACTGAGAAAAAAAATTATGACCTGAAGGAAGGAAGATATAAGTATTTACATAGACCCTTTCAAATAAGTCATTTATCCCCAATATTTAGAAAAATAAAACATTATGAACTTAATAGTTAAATATTCTAGAGAAGTGGTCATATAACTGTTTTTCCTGAACCTAAATGGTTTTTGGTAAATGAAGATAATATGGCTGAGCGTTCATATCCATTAATATTACCTATAAAATATTTGAAATTTGTTTTTTATAAAAAAGTATTGGATTTTTTCAAGATATAAGCGAAAAATTGATAAAGCATACGGTTTTTACAATACGTATCCCCTCCAATACAATCCTGGTGCTAAAACTCATCGGACTTTTACACACGCATTGTTCTACTGGTACTAAACAATGAAGTGGATGTTGTTTTGTTTTTTTGTCTATTTTGAATTGAATATTGTTTAGGCATATTTTATCGAACAAAATTCATATTCCAGAAAATTCCAGTGCCCAACTTACATAAACTTTGTCCCTATAAGTTAAACTTTATAACAATTTCGGTTTATATTGAATACTATTTATTTTTTAATTTTACAGTTTAAGAAATCCTTTTATTTCGTCTTAGCAGGACCTGTAACAAAAACTGGAAAACAGTCATTTATCAAAACTTGCAAATCTACAAAATCAAACATTAAGAACAAATTACTTTACCTGCTAAACTATTTAATTTTTATAGAATTATCTTAAAATTTATAGATAATAATTTATTTAGAAAAGAAATAATATATCTCAATAACGTTAGAAACAAAATTAAATTTATCGAACCATCCTTCAACAACAAATTTAGTAAACGTACATTAAACTATATGGTACTATATCTGTTCAATCGTTTACCAGAAGAACTAATAAATAAATCAACTACAAAAAGAAAATAAAAATAAATATTTTACTGGGTACTTTCTTACTTCTATGATCCCCAATAACTCATTTTGATTCATCAAATGATCATAATTGCCTGAATGTTTTATTGTCACTATTACATTAATTCACAAATTGCAAATTTGCAGCTTTATTTATTCACTTCGAAATCCGTTCAGTTATTTTCATTATTATACTTTTTTATTGTATTTATTTTTTTTTAAACTATCAATTTATTTTTATTGTTTTCTTTATTTTCATTTTAGTAGTTGTTAGTTAAAATATTAATTGTATCACTTGAGATCAATTCATATTGTACCTATCTAGCTTAAAAATTGTAAAGGCTCCACAAGCCCCTAATAGTCTAAATTGTAATATTTGCATTTTACTTATGTCTATTATTTTTATGTGTTATTTTGGCACCCACCGATAGGTGTTGTCATCACGTCGGACCATATTGGATGTAATTTTTTAAATGAATATAAAAAGAAAAGTTTTCATAACATGTGTAAATGAAAGCATGTTCATTTAACGAATACGGCTCCAATGGGTTCCTAAGTTGCTTTTCTTTCACGTTCAAGATAATCTTCTTTTTTTTTGTAAAGAAAATAACTATTTAATTTAAGATTTTACTAAGTTATAGTTTAAAAAGCTAGAAAATGAAAAAGAGTAAGATAATGTAACTAAACTAGTGATTGGATGGTTCGAACTTTTTTTAGACCTAAGGTTCACATCATATTATATCATATCTCTAATTATTCCGAACGTTTTTTGTGTGCATAACGAAACTTTGAAAAACCGATCTATTAGGATATCCTACAATATCACTATGTAAAAAAATAATTTAAATAAGAAAAAATCAACAATGGAGATTTTATTATTATTTATTTATATTCACTTTAACAATAAATATATTTTAATAGTTTTTTAATTGATTATTTATTTTTTTAATCATTTTTTATTATAGTGTTTTTTTAAGAGTGAGCTATAACATGGTTTTACTGTTTATATAAATATTCCAAAGTTCATTTTTAGTATTTTCTGTTTTCCAATTTATACTTCATTACCTTCATATTACTATAAACCTATAATCCTCATTTTCATAAACACTTTCTCAAACTTTGAACTATGAGTATTTTATTTTTTGTACCTCCCCTTGAATCAAACTGTTTAGTTGTGGGTAGATAGCAAAAATATTCTTTATCTTTATTTATTGATATTTACAACTCTATAAAAAATACAACACGCAAATTTGATCATAATGACATAACGAAAATGATATGATACAGCATGTAGAGAAACTACTCTGTAGTAGAGCTCTAAAACACTTTGCAATATAAGGTCACGGCCATCCTCTTTTCAGGCGCCTCGGAGGATTGCCAGAAATGGAAGTGGAAGCAAGGTTAGAAACTAGGGGGTTTGGGTGGTTATAGAGTTTATAATGGAAGGAATGATATCGGATTCGAGCTAGATCGGTTACAAAAGGAACATTTAGGTCTTTATGGATGGTTTTATTAGTAACAAAATAAGTAGCATTGAGGATTTTACGAAGGATTTTGGATTGTAAGGATTGGATACGAGAGGAATTCGAAGCTTTAGTGGAGCCCCATAAATCAACTCCGTATGTCCAGATGGGCCTTATTATTGTCATGTAGATCAGTCTTTTGTAATGATTTGGAAGTTTAGACCGTTTGTCTAGTAAGTGCTGTAATAGTCGTAATCTGCGTGCAGTTTCCTGTCTTTTCAGTATTCTGTGAGGATTCCATCCTTTATCTTAAAATTGTTATTTGAAGTTCCCTGGTTTCCTCTTCTCATTTATGCCACTATTTTAACAATATTATTGAACAGACAAGCGCACAATATAATACTTATTAAGCATAAAGTTACGTTCAAAGAAAATATAGGTGCCGTCATGACCAGATGACTAAAAAGGGCACCAGAGAGCACCTGCGCAAATAAAATAGTTGAAAATGGAGACGATAAAGCAAAAACCCGCTGAAGGTGGCTCGTGGAAGGGGGGGGGGAAGAAGGAGGGGAAAGTTTATTTTCTAGTTATTGGTCGGTCTGGTTTGGCCTTCTCGTATACCCTTCGATTGCTGACCATAGTATTGTACCTCTACGATAAATCTAACAGCTGGCCTCTGACTCCGCTTTATTGGATTAATAATAAAACAATATATATTATATAGACATAGATTTTAAATTTCTTTTACATGTACTTTTCTATTTTTACGTATCCTGTTCAGTTTAAATCTCATATTTATTTTTTTATATATACTTATTATTGTACATCTTATTTTTATTTCTTTTTGTTCAATTGTATATAATTTTTCAATTATATTTTCATAATTTTTAACCCCACCTTAGTTTAATTATTTATATCTAATTATCTTGCTATTGCACACATATTTTTAGTTGTTTTGCATCTTTTTTAGCCTTCGTGAAGCGCTGTATTGTATGGCGAAACATCTTAAAACTAGTTAACTATTTTTTGGTCCTATCTGACCGCACCCCCAATCATCTCATTCATATTCAATTACGGTCAGTCATTTATGTACACAATAAATTAAATAAGTCACAGTTAGTTTGCCGATTTCTTAGTTATTTTCAATTTTTATCTATTTAACAATTTTAAAAATTGGCTTTAAAATGGTAAGATATTTAAGGATGTATAAAATAAAGCAAAAGTAAAATTATGTCATTTTTATTTAACAATTATCTTCAATTAATCACTAAGGCGAAATTCGACCGCTAGTGTAGACAGATGCTGAAGGTATCCTCTATTAATTAGCAAAATACATAGACATGTTCAGATGTGTATTGTTTTAGAAAAAAATATTCATTCTTAAGAATGTTGCATTATCTTCATTTGACCCACTACATGTCGGACACTCTAAATGGAAATATAATCTTTTAAAGATTTAAAATGTAATAAAAAACAGCGATATATTTTATCAATATAATAACAATTTACACATGGCAACAGTTGCAGCATACAAACGCCAATGGCTTGCTGAAGAACTACTGGTTGGGCCTGTGCGGACTACGGAGAAGGTATAGAAGAGCCTTTACGAGATCCTTACTATGGCCAGAGCTTCTGGCCTTTATTTTTATGTCTTTTAGTTCCTGTTTTATTGTCCCTCGGCCACATATGTCTCACTATATAGTTTCTCTTCCCTTCACTTTCCCAACTTCACTAAACATTTATTTTTCTAATACTGGTCAAAAAACATACAAAACATCAGATAGATTTCATTTATACTACAGGTTTAGTTTAAAAAAAATCTATTTGGCCCATAGCGTATTGTAAGATTGTAAAGAGACAAGAAGATCCCTCATTAATTTTAATAAAACCTTGTTTTTTTTAACTACCAAATTTGAGTAGAAAAAGTTCTAAACCTGTAGTACAACAAAATAGACTGTAGTCCTGATTGCTTTGTATTCCTATACAAAGATGTGTATTATATCTTCATTCTCGTTAAAAAAAACTTTTATGTTGTTTAGACCGTAAAACATCAGAATATTTGTTTAAACCGATCACAAAGGAACATGAGCCGTAATTGCATTTACTGATCACAAGTTTTATATTTTTATTTATTTGTAAATATAACTACATTTATATTTGCACGGTATAAAATATTAGTTCACCATTTACTAGATTAGATCTTACCTTTAAACCATTTATTAATAACGATCAGAACAGTTTGTGAAAAAAAAAATCAAATTAAACAAAATTGAAAAACAAACAAAAGCTAATTTGCGCAAACCCGGCACTCTCTTATAACAAGTAATAGTCGATGATGGTGTAAAAAAACTCTCTAAGAAAGACATATCACCAATACAAATCATTAGAAGGAAATTTTTACCTTCTCCACCGCCCCCCCCCCCGATGTCCATAATTTGCGAGGACTTATCTTACCTTTGAAACATTTACTAACAGTAACGAGTAGAGCAGTCTAAACCTTTGAAACATTTACTAACAGTAACGAGTAGAGCAGTCTAAAATTAGAAAATATTGAAATTTTCTAGATGTTTATCTATTTCGATGTAAGAAAATATAACTATTTTTCGGTTATAGTTAAATAGTTTTTTTAATATAGATTCCATATTCTACATTTTGAGACCAAAGTATTCTCAATTAATTAAATAATCTTTGAAGTAGATTATCTTAAATATTACAATATGTGAAAAAATACAGTAAAAAATGGAGTGCAGATTGGCTTCAATATTCTCAGCAGCTTACTTTCTCCATTATATTTCTTTATAAGACTTGTACAGACTACGTGATTACCTCCAATAACATACTTAAGGGTAATAAATTATTGTAACCATGGATTCAAAAATGAAAAATATTAGTTATGAACATCATGATTACATTTGACTTATGTTTCGTTTTATATCGTACTATATAATTTTATTTAACTATTATTTTATTTTAAATAACTCGAATATTTTCCGTGCTTGATTTTTTGACAGTTAACGTGTATTTTTGGTCATCATTTGTTATCAACGCCATTTATACCTTATTTAATTTTGCTTATATTTGTTTACTTTTATTTATTTGTTTTTAATTGATTATTATTTATTAATTTTTTATTTTTTTTATTTTTTCCATTCAATGCTAGATTTTTGTCTATAAATCTTTTAATCTTAAAAACTGAAATACTAATTCTATTGTTTTATCATCTGCTAGCGTTTTTGAAATATCTGGGTTTAATCCCAAGCTACTGACGTGTAATGCAAAATATGGGCATTCTTGGAAAATATGGCTAATTGTCAAATTGTTGCTGCAGTACTGAGTGTTGCGACTGTATGCACCCTAGGGCTTGACGTCCTTTTTAATAATTTTCGGTTTACTCCCTGGGCTTTTATTCCACAATATTGCCCATTATCTTTGATTTTCTTTTCAAGGGGTTTGCTTATTTCTGATGGAGTTAAAATTTCTTTACCCTGTCCTGGAATTGCAAGTGCTTCTCTTGCAGCGTTCTATGTCCATACTATTTGTATACATGTGATCTTATTTATTTTCTAATGTGTGTGGGTTTTAAATATCAATGACATTGAAGAGCAATTTCCTGGCCATGAAGTTAAGCAGTCTGGATTTTATATTAGTGTATGATTAATATCGTCTTCTACGTGTCATAATATTGTTTGGATTAATTTAAAAAAGCAAACCAAAATAAAAATTCAGTTCTTGGAAAGAAGATAATTTTTAGTTTCAGTAGGTTCCTCTCTACTCTATTAAAAAAAAAAAGTTTAATCCAGCAATATTTAAAAAGTGCCTGAAATTGGAAAACGGCATGAAATCAACGATGTTTTATCAAGCAGAACAATATTGTATACTATTGTCTGTTTAGGGTAACTTGATGCTTGCATTGCTTTTTTTAAGAGATGCAGTCCCAAAACCTACTTGTGAAACATTAAGTTATTAGCAAGCTAAAATTTTGTGGATAGATTCATTCTACTCAATTGCTTTATAACTTTTAAAAAGCTCTTAGAAAATAAAATAAGATAAAATTGGGTTCTTGTTTATAATTTTTTATTTTTAGTTAGCACCATTTTATCACCTCAAGGGTAAGTTCCTTATTTTATTAGGAATAAAATAAAACATTTTCTATAGGACTACCAAATCGTTTTAAGTTTCTTCAATACTGAATTTATACTCAAGCTCCTTGATATTCATTCCCGGAATGAGTTATATCTCTAATATTCAACAGGTTCCAGTATCCTCAAAGAGTTCTTTTTTTCCCCAATTTCTTTCCGAGAACAACTCACAGAATCCTAAAGGCATATTGTACGTTGACAACGGTCGTGAGATCTGCGATGGAATATCAAGTAAACCGGAAATTATACTTAAAATTATAACAAATTGTTTTTTCTCATCCTCATGAGTTCTCAGATGTCAAAATAATTCGGTGTATTGGAGAGTTTTTCCTGAGCACTAAACACGTGTAATTCCTTTCTTCTTTCATTTCTTTTCTTTTCAAATTGTACTGTCCTAATCCTTGTCTTCTTACTCCTTAAACTCAAATTTGCAATTTGAGCCTAGGAGACCCTCTGATCGTTCCTAAATGAGATGTATCCACTCGGAATTCTATTTCTTATCCTATTATTTTCAATCATCTCACAATTTTTATACTTATATTCCATCTCTAATTTTATTTTTTATTTTACCATCAAAATTTCTCCAAAAATCATAATTTACTTCTTACAATTTGACTCAATGGATATCACGGATCAAATTCTCAAACCTTTTTGTTTTTTTAAGTGAAACCTTATTAGGTCCAGTAGACAGAAACAGTAGATTAGCCTATTAAAAAAACATCGTAAAAAAGCAAAACTACTAATATAGGAAGTATATATGGTATGTTACAGCAACTTTTTTGATATAAAAATTGTATGACCTAAAGTGAAAATTTATTTAATTATAAATATATA
>NW_027115630.1:622246-635438 GCF_000696795.3 Halyomorpha halys
TAGCGGGTCACTGAAGAGGATCTAGGAGGGTGAATTCCGGAGAGCGAATTTGTTGATCGGGTGAATTGAAAAATTGAGAAAGGGTGAAATTGGAGGAGCAGAAATGGGAAAGAAAAAAGAAATGAATTGAAACATTTGTATTTGTTGTACAGACCGAAATGGATTGTAAGAGGAAACTGTAGGGGGGAAAATTGTTTATTATATCTTATTATTGTATCTCTTTTTTTTCTATTTATACCATGTATGTGTAATTTATATATAACCATGTAAGGCCCCACCAGGCCGATCTGGTATAAAAATAAAATAAAAAATGGAATGAAATTGTGAAATAGGAAAAAAAATTGTATTTAGTGTGTAGACAAGTATTGATTGTAAAAGGAAAAGGTAGGGAAAAAAGGTTTGTTGTATCATGTAAATATATGTTTTTTATTTATGTCCGATTACAGATTGATAAGTATGCTGTGTGAGATAGCAACCTAATGTATTTAGGCAGCATAGATAAATAAAGTATTTCTCTCTATATATATATATATATTTACATGTTTTTCATTTATCTCGAAAGCGATTGAAACGATTCTGATTTAACTCGCTACAACAATGAATAATTAAATGCCGTATAATTAGCTTTCATGAAAAGTACAATTATTATCTCTATTTAAAACAACTGGTTGTTAATAGTAATAAGAAGTCTATAAAAAGTGGTTAAGAAATAATTTGATAATTAACTAATACAGAAATATTGGTCAATGCTGTATAGAAGTGTACGGAAATGAGATTATTTATGTAGGTATATAAAATTAAGTATATGACATTAGACTGCAATATTTATTATAAAAAATTAATTAGTAGAAGATGAAGAATTAGGAAGATTTTAGGGGAACCAGTATCTAACATAAATTATTAGAAGATAATATAAAGTTACGAAAAATGAAGGAATAAATTGGATTTATAAATAAATATTTCCTTTTATGATTTAGGTTCACATGACAGGTTTACAGTGTTTATTAGTAAGGTGTAGTGAGAATAATCTTGCTTATTCAATTCTACACATTACTAAATAATTGTTTTCGTGTTTCTATTAACAATAATGAGTTTTTGTAAACAATTTTAAATCAATTTCTGCTCAAATCAGCAAAGAAAGTAAAAATTTCATGTGCGCACACTTTTCTGTTTTCGTGATTTTGAAGCATCGATTTGTATAAATAAATTATTTCTCCTCATTGACTTCATTTCTCTCAATATGCAATTTTATTTTATGTACGATGATCAATTATCTCACAAGGTGACAAATTAAGTTAGTTGAATTTTCATATTTTCAGGAACTAAAGTATTTTTTGGACAGATGAAATGAAGATTTATGAAGAAAGGGTCCTCTTGGGGAGACGGACAGGATATAATATATATAGCGCGGACTGCACCCTTTCTTTTATCAAATAAGGCGGCCGCTGGCTGGAGTTCGTAAGGGATTGGGAGGTGGGCGAATTTCCCTGAGGCATACAGAAAGGTAAAAATAACTCCGTGTTGTTAACCTCATCGCTCGAGGGGAGAGGTCCTTGCTGAAATGGGTCGACCAGGGTGGTAACCTGGATATAGATCATGGTTATATCAATTCAAAATAAGAAGAATCTGCAATGAGTATCTTACAATGAAACTTCAGACTCTTGTAGATAGTTATAATATATAATTAGCGTAACAGTAGTAGTAGTGAGAGTACAGGGCTAAGGAGAAATCAGGTTTAATTAAATAGATATTCTGAATGTTAGTAATAGCAGTAACCGTCTTCCAGGTTCAAAGGGTTGACTCTTCTGGGGCCATTAGCAGTGGTTCAAATGGTCAAGGAACCACCACTCTCCATAAGTGTTGCTGAGGACTTCGAAACACCAGGGCTCTGTTTCATAATCTAAAGCTAATAGTATTAGTTCATAGTACAAGTGTAGAAACTAGTGTGGTAATAATACTAATACTTATTTTTTTCATGATAGGGATGACTATTAGTAATATTACAAGAATTAAAAAAATATTAAAGTGCAAGTTACTATTGTACAAGTCTATGTAATTGAATTAAGATAAATCTACAAGACTAATAGTATTAGTTTGTGCTTTATTATGAAACAGGGCTCTGATGTGCGGGGTACCCGGATAGACCTTCGGCGGCTTCACGATAGGCCATAAAGAGAAGCACAAGAAGGTGTTTAGAGATCAAAGGTTACAAGCCCCCTTAATTTCCACCCCCAAAATTTGATCAGCCAATGATATGGTTGCAAGGAAAGTAGAGGGTAGGAAATTATCCCATCAAGGAGAAAAACGAACTGAGTTCAGAGGCACCACCAAAGCTTCCTCTTAATTTTTCTTCATCAACACCAACCGCATCATGTTTTTAATATTTCTAGTATGGATAAGAAAATCTCCAGCTTAGCGACTTTTGGGGACAGTAAAAAAAATTGATTATTTTTTGCCTTATTCGTTTCCATAATTCTTTTATATATTTTTTCCATAGTTTCAAGCTGAATCAATTTCATTTTTTCTGAGTAGAACTTGAGAAAACGTTGTAAACTGTGTTACATCTTAGATGGTAACTATGTAGCTTTAGAAATTTGGCATTTTTATTTTTGTGTTATTTTATTTATTTTTTGATTTGTTCCTTTATTTCAATAACGGATTTACGGAACTACTAGCGATAAGAGAGTAATTATTAAAACGATAATTACATGCATCAAACAGTTTATAAAATACGTGATCAGAGAAAATATCATAGTAAGCAGAATGTACGAAACATTCAACTAAAGAAAGTGAATTATGAAAATAGAAAAATAATATATATAACTCCAATAGTTTCAGATACGGAGTGGAATAGAGAAAGGCAATATAAAATGTTACTCATGCGTTAAGATCTATAAATCAGAGCTGTATAGAAGAGATTGTGTTTCAAGACAAATCGCGCCTGCCATCTTTAGGAGGTCTAGAAATCAAAATCGGGCTGATACAGTTATTCGTTGAGAACAAAAATTAATTTCGGCATCATAAGATACCGCTCAAAATACTATTTGTTCAATAAATGAATAATTTAACAAAATAATTTTTAATCATTTATATATATTTCTATCACAGAAGAAGGCTAGAACTAACTTGAGTATAAATTAAGTATTAAAGTATAATGTACTATGAGGAAACCTCCCTGTTAATTTAATTGATTTTTTTTTTGAATTTTTGACCTGTAGATATGTATTTTAACTTATTTATTCATTAAATTATTTCTTTTAACAAACTTTTTTTTTAAATCTATATATTAGTTGTTTTGTTTTTTTATTTATTTATATATTTCTTGTAAATTGATCTACTGCTGCGATTATTATATATGTCTTTGGTATGATATTATATTACTGTCTAATAATAAATTCGTTTAATTTGTAAACGGGTCGAACGTGGGTAGCGGATCACTAGAGAGGATCTGAGAGAGTGAATTAGGGAAAATAAAATGGAAATAAATTATCAAATGGAATGACATTGTTAAATAGGAAAAAAAATAAAATATTTGTATTTAGTGTGTAAACAAGTATTGATTGTAAAAGGAAAAGGTAGGAAAAAAAGTTTTGTTGTATCATGTAAATATATGTTTTTTATTTATTTCCGATCATGGATGGATTAGTATGATGTGTATTGTAGCAACCTAATGTATTTGGACAGCATGGCTAAATAAAGCATTTCTCTCACTCGTTGCATTGTAAAACTTATTGTCATTAAATTGTATTATTATAATTTATGTGTATTCTGTAGTTCTGATTCTATTCTTTTTTTAAATGTAGTGTAAGCAGGAAAAAAAAATAATTTGAAGTCTTTATTCTAGCATTTTAATTTGTACTATGTAAAATAAAAATTACAAGGTGATCACTAAAAAATTTTAATATAAAGGAGAAAATTTAAAAGCTTTAAAATGCACCTGAAGGTACGGACTACACCAGGAACCACAAATATATGAAATAACTGCAAAAATTTTTTGGACCACTGGGATAAATATTGGTGAAACATGTAAAAAAAATATTGGTAAATGCAGACTGGAATTTTGTTTTATATTATATAGTTAATTTAAATTTAAATTAATTTAAAATTTGAGTTATTGTTGTAATATCTTTAAGTAATTGAAACTCTAATCAACCTGGGATAAATCTTAAAGTTTCAAATATATCAAAGAGAACATATATTATTTTTTTAAATTTATTAATTCCAATAAAAAGTATTAAGTTTTGAATGTATTAGTGTTATTTTGTATTGATAAGACAAAACCGTTTTAAGTCATCATAATGGTTTGCTGATACTATACATTTTTATTTAATTTATTTTACATTCAACATAACTTACAGTTACAAAAACCTCCAAATCAACATCAAACTAACTCAAACCTACGCAAGGTTAGCAAAGCTATATCCTATCCTTAATAGAAGATCCAAATTGAAAATAAACGGCTATTCTTATTTTTAAAACCATTCTGAGGTCACTGCTGATGGCTGTGAAGTCAGGGGAGCGGCATCCTTTAAGGAAAAGAAACAAATATAATCTTTTCTAAATAAAGTCCTAAGAATTCCAGTGAATACTCCTTGGTTTCTAAGAAACAGCCAATTGCATTGGGAATTACAAATAGAAGCAATAGAGGATTACATCAAAAAAAGGTTTCGCTCCCAGTTACCTACAGTTAAAGGGGCAGTGACCTACAATCTGGGAAACCCAACCACAACCAGAAGACTGAAGCTGTAGGAGATTCTGTTATAAATTCTCTTATAGTCACTCTAAAATTTTATTTTGTCTTAATTTCTTTTTTCATTAGGAGTGAATTATTTATTTTTTTTTAAATGAATAAATGTCATTGTTTTGGTTATTAAGTTTACTTTTATCTTTTATTTAGAATTATTATTTTAATTCATTTATTTTATCATAATTTTTTTTATTTTTAACATTGTATATAGTTAAGGGTGTATTTTTAATGATACTATACCCCCCTATAATCAATTGTTAAAAAACAAATGTACCTCTTATATTAACCGATCTGGTATTAAACAAATACATTTTTAAAAAATAAAATTTTTACAAAAAAAAAATAATAAAAATAGTATTATCTTTTACCTCTAATAATAAAGATGTTAGAGGAATGGTATGTTTTATTTTTTTAACTAATTGAAGCTTAATCGCTCCGACCGAATCCATTCGTTTGTAACCTATTTCGTAGTATAACTGTTATAATAATATTTATCGACTTTGATAATTTAAAATATGATTTAAAATTACAATTCCATACTTATATTAGCTTATTTTAGTAATTTGGTAATAATTTGAAAACACTGAAACAAGTCCGAAATAATTTTTAATATTAAATCTAAAGCTTTGGTTCCTGTGAAAGCTATGCAATCCAAATCAGTCAGTTACTTTCTCCACTATGCATTATTTTTCCTGATATTAGTTCAGCTAATGATTATCAAAATTAAATGACAAAAGCCGTGACTGTCAATGGTACTGGGACAAAACCATGCTGTGTAAAATAGAGTCATTTACATACAATTCTATATTGTTACAATATTCTAATATTTTAACACTCCATCAGCTCTAATCCATCGTTGTGCAGACATAGTTGCACGTAATCTGTGAGATGCCTCTTCTAATTGGTCTGTTTATGAAAACAATATCACTTACAATAGGAAAGACATTAGGTACAATTAATAAAATATAAATGTGTTTCATAAAAAAATACTTGAAAAAATGTAATAAATTGGAAAAAGCAATTAGTACATTATACACTTAAATCAAAATTTAATTATCATAATAATTTATTGGAAAAAAGAGTTAGTTCATTGATTTAATAACATAATACTTGTTTGAACTATTAATTTAATTAAGAGTAATTCTGAAAAAAAGCAAGTAACAACCGATCGACGTACAGATGTCTATTAGCACTCAAATTAAAGCTAATTTGCTGTACTTTAAAGTAGTACATAACATTTATCTTCGTAGGAGGAGTACTTTTTATGATATTTGCTATAATAAATTGATTTATTGTTGTTCTGACAAATTTTTTAATTTATGAAAAAATATGTATAAAGAACCATAAGTCGTACAGATATCTGCTAGAACTCAAATTAAAGCTAGTTAATTTTATTTTATTTTTAACGATTTTATTTATTTATTGATAGATATTACAATCTGCCACACAGTTGTTAGCAATAGGAAATAGTGATGAATGATCTCATACATACTAAAATAAAAAAAAAAGAAATAAAATAAATTAAAAAAAAAAAAAACTCTTAAAATGTACAAACAAAAGAATAAACAAAATGAACATAATCTGTATGAAAAATAAAGAAATAAAATAACATAATGATAAAATAATATATACAATATTTACAAAAGCTAGTTAATAACGTTCAACTTCTTATGAGTAGCAGTTTTTCATCATATATTTGAATATGATATATTCATCAATATCATATATTTGACAAAATAGATTCACAAAATGTTTCTTTATACTTGTTCGGATAAAATATTTGATTTTTGAAAAATATATCTTAGAAACCATAAAACG
This sequence comes from Halyomorpha halys, assembly GCF_000696795.3. NCBI lineage: Eukaryota > Metazoa > Arthropoda > Insecta > Hemiptera > Pentatomidae > Halyomorpha > Halyomorpha halys. The sequence continues at coordinate 628,812 of NW_027115630.1, forward strand.
TACATATGTCTGACAGCACTCAAAATAAAGGTGATTTAATTTACTATAAAGTATTTCATGGCACATATCTATCTAGGGATAGTAGTTTATATGATATTCACATATAAATATAAATTTTCTCCAAACAACTATAAATTAATTTATTTTAGCGAATATCAGAGAACCTACTACTCCTACGAAGATAAACGTCATGACCAACTTTATAGCACATTACACTAGCTTTAATTTAATTGCTAATAAACGTTTGTACGTCGAATGGGGGTTCCATATATATATGTATATAACTTGAGGTATAGCTTTCCTAAAATAAATTTATTAACTACTGATTTTTTCAGAGCATTTTTAATGATATGTTGCTTTTTAAAAAGTAATATCTCGGGTACTATTGAACGTAAATAGCTCTATTAGGGCTCATATTTTAGCAAATTTAATCGACTTTTACTAATTGTAATGAATTTTCCATTGTTACAACTGAATAATCTATGCGAAGGTCTTGTTTCTTATAATAGATGATTGGATTTTCGTCGACAAAAGAAAAGTCCAGATGTAAATCAGACTATACTTTATTCAAAAACGTTGCAAATACAAGTAAAGGTATTTAATACAGTATTCGGATAAGTTTATTAGTTCTATTTCTAAGTAATATACTTGTCAGTAATTTTAAAGATATAGTAAGATAAGCTTGGAATAAAAATTAATGTACCTGAAATTACGACTCAGGTCGAAACGTCGGAATAAAAAGAATAAATATGGTTTTGTTTATTTATGTTGTTCTTTGCTGACCACACCCTCCCCCCCCCCTGACTAACTTCTCCAATCATTAATCTACGGTCAACTATCTGCACCTCAATAAAAATTAATGTTTTATAACGTTTTGAAACAGCCGACATTTTTTATTCCCCCTACCTATAGTTGGCAGAATCGTCAATTTATACTAATGATTATACTTAGTTTTCATTAAAGTAAAAAAAATGGGGTGAAATTACTGCCTTTTTCTCTTCTGAAGCTCTTGTACTGTAAGGTCTGTAAAACCGAACAGAAAAATAAAAAATATATATATAATGTAAAAATATAGTTATACTATATTTATATATTAACATTATAAAGACCTATTATTTTTATTACTCCAACATAACGATTTTCCGAGGTAGAAAATCTATTTTATTGACAAAACTATTTCTATAGCAGCCAATAAAGAACGACTTTTGTAGAAGTGGAAAAGCGGAACCCTGAGTTAGCTACTACAATCCCTGCTATCCAACCACTGCATTGTCAACAATTCCTCGAATTAACTGAAGAGGGTTGTGTGAACAAGTTGTTGAGAGCCACTTGAGAATTATTAGGAAGGTGTGTTGGAAGTTATCGACGGTTGGGGTGAAGGAGGAAAAAGAAAACTCATTCCGTACTTATCAGGTCACCGTATAGCCCGTAAAATCTGGCAATCGCTTTGTTACTCCTCCTTCAAACTCACAAGACCAAAATCTTTATTTTTTCCTCAACCTTTCCGCCCTGGAAATAAGATTATTAAATCCCTGACAAAGGAGCAACCCCTCACAAATTATTTTTTATTGATATACCTTGATATTTCTTACTTTTTCTTTGAACATTACTTTGAACGGAAAATAAAAAAAAATTGACTCATAAAATTTTCAATTTTTTTTTATAGTGCTTATTGTTGCTTTATTTCTTAATTATTATTCATTTTGCCTGTTTTGGGACAGAGTAGACCAGTCAGAAAATCATCTACCATATTATATGAGCCGTCGAGAGCAAATAATTCATTCTGTCCTCATCAAACTACATTTTCCTGAGTGCATTAACTTCAGTTGCTTAAAATAGTTGAATATGCTTTTGACTAACCAGTTTTAATAGAATTAAAAATGTAATTGTGTGTTATTATTGTTTTATTACATTAAAAATAGAAGGTTTAAATTAGACCACTTTTGCATTCAACGGCTCATATAATTATATTGATGATAATTTTGATCTGATCGAACATCAATGCGGTCGATTTTTCGGCTTAGAGTGGAATTACTTAATTTAAGTGTAAAAACATGGATGCATGTAATTGCCTGGTATGCAATTCCGAAGAAAAAGAAAATACCATTCACCTCTTGCGAACCTATCACAAGTATAGTGCAGTTTGAATAAGATATCTTTGGCAGAAGACCGGCTCTCCAGAACAATAATTCAGTTTATTAAAAGGCTCCGATTGTAGAGCTCTTAGGAACTATGTACAACAGGCTACACTGGAAAGAACTCAATTAAGATACGAGGTTAAGATCAATTCCATATCATTGTTCGTTAAAATTTGGATATTATTGTTTTATTTCTATGGACAAAAAGACCATATTGTTATTTTAAATCACTGACTAGCTACTTTTTTGTAAGTATATAACTTCATTTGTTTTTATTTTGTCTTTTTTAAAGTTTTGGTATTTATGTGTCATAGCTAAAATTCCACACAAGCTTTGACAAACGGATAAGTTTTCAATTGTTTATTTGTTTTAATTGTTTGAATAGATCAATGTTTTGTATTTTTCCTAAATAAACACATGAGAAAAATCTATCGATTACAGATGGAAACCTATATGTATGAATTATTTTATTTAATAGTGATTATTTTTATTTTAAATATTATTATTATTTTTCATTTCATGAACATAGTTTGATTTTTATTCTTCTGTTTACATATATTTAATTAGAGATTTAATTTATTTTTATGTAATTTTTTTTTCATTTACTTATTTATTTTATTTTATTATTTTAAAAAAAATTATTTTAGTATGAATATAATCAGTTATCACTATTGCTTATTGCCCGAAAATGGGATATTGTAATATAAGTCAATATTTATGAATTATGAAAAAAAATTAACAAAAATTGTTGAAGCCATAGAATCCTTTTGTATAGTATACTTGATTGAAATTTAATATTTACAACTGAATAATCTTACCAAAGGTTTATTTCTTATAATATATGACAGAATTTTCGTCTATGAAAAAATCCAGATCTAAATAGGGCTATATTTATTTAAATTAGTTCCAACTACAAATATAGTATTCGGATACAAATAAATAAAACCTTTTTATAAAATTTAATTAGTTCTATTCCTAAGCAAAGCACAAGGAAAGTACACACATGAACATTATAGATTGAAACTTATGTATTCATTTATCAGAATTACATTATTTACTAGTGTTAGTGAAAAACCCTCTTGCGATGTTCAAAGTTTCTATTATTGAATCCATTATCTTAAAATGGCATTTCCATTTGTTTTAAGAAAAAATTCTGTTTTTTTTTTTTTTAACGGAAAGTTTTATTTTATATTACTAAAAGATAGGATACTCCATATATTATTTTTTAAAATAAGGAAGTTTTGAAAATTAAATTTAAATGCAGACGAAACTTTGGTTTGATTATGCCTTAAAAAGATCTAGAAGTATCAACATAATTTTGCTTAAACATCTGATCTTGTAGTCAATAGTGTTTTCAACCTTAATCGAAATAATCTAATACGATAGAAACATTATTTCAACGAAGAGTTGACGTAGACATACCTGGCCATTAACCTTTTCATAATTTTACCAGGCATATAAAAGTCATCAAAATTACGCTAGATGGCCGATAAAAGCCTCCGAAAAAAAATATGGATAAGTGAACTCAACACACAGAGAAAATGATAATTTTGAGAGCTAGCAGAACTTATGCAGACTGTATTCATAGGTTGGAAATATTAAATTGACCGTTGCTGGTATAATAGCAAAATAAAAAAGAAATTGAAATTTTGGATGGTTTTATAATTGAAAATTATTTTAAGTAAAACAGATGAATTGCAGTTAAAATGGGTGATCATCTATAAAATAAGAGTTCAATAAGTAGTTACTAGTGGAGTTGGGTTATCAGGCAGGTAATGAAAGCCTGTCGGAGTTGAAGTTTGTAATTAGTTGGTCCAGTGACTTTGTTAATCAGCCTTTACATTTTTTACTTGATCCCCATTCTGACATTCTCTTAAGTTTTCGAATGCTAGATAAAGCTAAAATAAAATAACACATACATTAATTATGAGTACGATGTGTTTTAGTTATAGAATTTTTTTAAAGCTCAGTTCTTTTTTTTCAAAAGATTACATACCTTCGAGTTAAAAGTAAAATTGATTAAACGAGATTTTTCATCATCTATACGTGCCTGAATAAAATCAAGGGAGATAAAAACTTTAGTTTTTAACATAAGACAATCTCCTACATTCAAGAGCGGTGTATGTTAGGGCTATAAGTATACGATAATAGTGTATATAAATTGTAAAGTACAAATAAATAAGAACATGATAATAATAAAAATTAAATAAGTAAAACAACATATGCAATCAATAAAGGTATTGAACGCATTCATATTTATGCGCATCTACACCAGGGAACTCCAAACATAGGCTAGACTCGTGCGTATATTGGTGGATACGGTACTTACCGAGACGTGCATCCAAGCTTAATTCCCTGGCCCTGCAATGCACGTAAAAAGGAAAGGCTATTCATACAACAGCCCAGCTTTATCTTATATTCATTTCACTTCAACCCTACCAAAGTATTTCCAATGACACTTAGCAGCAATGAAAAATGGGTAAATATACACTCTGAAATAATTTGATGTTTGAGAAGTTTGCAATTAAAGCTTAATATATCAGAACTGCCGATTCTATTGACAAAACATAAGCTTGGAAATACCCGTTTTAACTAGAAATACCCGGTAATGCTCCAACTGATTCCCATCCATAACTAGAGATATTATGAGGAGTGTGCTCAATGATGTATAAAAAAAATTATAATATCACAATTTTTTAGCTTATAATAATGCAACCATCGATTTATTATCAAAAAATAGCGATTTTGACACTGCAAGAAGATAAACGTAATTTTTTTAATATAAAAAATAATTCTTTTCTTTCCTTTTTTTAGATTAGGAAATCAAAATGAAACATTAATTTTATTTAGTGTTCTAGGCAATTTTACCAAAATCTCAGGCCCCAAGATAATGTCCATTGGTGTCTAAAAATAAAAATCCTTGGACTCCGGGGTCAGGATTGTACGAATTTGTGTACGAATGGACGACGAAAGTGGGGCGAAAGCGGAAGAAAACGAGAAAGGTGCGCTCCTGGAAGAACGCAAGAGGAGATAATAAAGAGACCATCCAGAAATAAGATCAAAATTATTAATTAAAAAAATATATTAAAAATTACGTTTAAGGCAGTTCACTAAAAATAAAAATAATTTTTTTGATTAATTACTATGCTCACATAGTTAACATAGCAAAACTAATAAAAATAGGTATTTAAAATATTGTTTTGTAAACACAAATATATCGTTTTACAATCAACTAGTAAATACGGTTTTTGAGCCCGCCGAAATAATATAGTCAATTTTCTATTATTCTAATGGAGCAGCGATATGTTGACACACATTTCAATTTTGTGTTTCTCTGCCTTTATGTATAACAAGATATAAAGGGTTAAATGGCACTGATGTAGGGCATCAGATGAATCCTATAGGACGGGATGAGCTCACTGTTGGGCCTCTGATGGCCCTTTCATTGCCCTCTGCCACTGATGTCTTTTATATGTAACAATTGTTCTCTATTCTAAAAGAAATTCAGTCAAGTCCAGTCCCCCTGTTGATCATTATGCTTGTATCATAAATCGAGTCTAAAACGACCTAAGATTTTGTTTTATTTTTATACCAGATCGGCCTGGTGGGCTTATATATTTTTAAATTACATATAACTTATATTATATATATTTTTTAACAGTTGATTATGAGGGGGTATAGTCATACAAATGACACCCCTAACTATATAAAAAGTTCTTATTAAAAGAAAAAAAATAACAAAATAAATTGATAAGAATAATGCTTCTTAATAAAAGAGGAAAGTAAAATTAATAACAAAATATAATATAATATACATATATTTATAAATTATAATTTATAGATTTAATTTCTCGTAATTAATTAAAAGTGACTAAAGCTTCTTTCATTTGCATTGCCCCTTTTAAAGAGCGTTCATCAGGTTTGTTGCGCAAATTTCTTTATATTTCTTCCAAGTTTATTTCTAATTTATTTTATTTGATCCTCATACAAGACTGAAAAGACAGGAAACTGCTCGTCGATTCCGACTATTACAACATTTACTAGACAAACGGTCTAAATTGCAATCCATTACAAAAGACTGATCTACATGACTATTATAAGGCCTATCTGGACATATGGAGTTGAGCTATGGAGCTCCACTAAACCATCGAATTCCTCCCTAATCCAATCCTTCGTAAAATCCTTTATCCTCCTTACTTTGTCACAAAAAAATCATCCATCAGGACCTCAATGTCCCATATTTTGCCGATTTGGCCAGAACCAGATACCAATCCTTCCAAGATAAACTTCCTAACCACCCAAACCAATTCGTTTGTAACATGGCTTCTTCTTAAATATATCAAGCGTCTGAAAAGAAGATGGCCTTCAGATCTTCTCCTCTAGAAATGTTTTTGGAGCTCAATGGGTAGATTCTCCACATGTTATTTTATCACTTATCACTTACAGCAAATTTACTTGATGTATATATACATATATATACATATATATA
>NW_027115630.1:635495-640246 GCF_000696795.3 Halyomorpha halys
TATATATATATATACAGTTGTAAATAACAATAAATAAATTATTAAAAAAAATCATCTGAAACTGTCACAGCCGTAACTTCCAACAGGATTGATATCGGTTTAGTCGGTTAGTCATTAGTAAATTTCAAGCTTAATAAATTCAATAAATAATTAACTAGATTTTAATAAGTTCAATTCAATATGGAAAAATTTAATTCCTAATTTACAATTATTATCCTGTTTATTTTTAGTCTTAGCTTTTTACTTTAATCTCTTCTGGACAGAGATTTCATTTGAAACATGTCTGTAAGAAGAAACAGGAAAAATTGTCGTAGAGCTAAGTATTGGCTTGAACAGGTCCAGATCGGTGTGAAATAAAGAACAGTAAATTATAGAATGAACATTCACTAAACTTTCTTTAAAAAATATCATGAAATCGTTGGATAGGTAACATTATTTTAGATGTTATACTTGAATAGAATATTTTATTTATTTGTAGAAAATTGATCACTTAATTTATTTTGAAAATATATCATGATGAGGGGAGTAAAAAACTCGAAACCTTATTCCTCTTAACAAAATTACGATTTAATAGATAAATAAAAAAAAACACTATTACCTAAATATTTACATAATGGAATATTAATACTAAGAAAGTAGCTATCTATGTATTCAAAAGTAACAGAGTAAACAGTATGAAAGTAGCAGGTAATTCTGCGCCACATATTAGGGTAAGACCGTATTGTTTCAGGGCCGCAATGGTTGCTGACTGAATGGCAGACGAGAAGTGTAGTGGTGCCTATCAAGCTTAAACCGCAGGGATTTCTCTTGACCTGGTTGAAGCACCATTTAGACTTGGGAGAGGATTACTGCGAGGTCAATTGGCCCCAGTTTCAGTCGACTATATATACTCATCTTCATATGAATATACCAGGTATCGTCTAAGCAGCTATAGCATTATGGAATAAAAATAATTTATACTTATAGAATTATTTATACTTTTTTTTTATTGGTTTATGTAATGTCATGTTAGAGTAATTTGTATCATTTTCTAGAATGCTTTTGTTTACATTTTTGGTTTACTTAAGAATCAGAAAAGTGATAATTTGTTCATATTTATTCAATTTAAAAAAATAAATAAATAAAAATGAAATTTCAGTTTGTTAAAAAAATCGGCAATATCTTCGAATTAATTTAATTTGAAGCATTATAAAAATCTTTGGAATACTTCATTTTAAAATGAAATCCTACCAGAATAAGGACTTTAAAGAGTTTAATAAATGTAATATGGTCCGGATGCGGTCAATTAAAACTGAAAGATACAATTACAGATCATCTTTTTTTAGCCCTGACGAAGCCCTGCAACGTGGGGCGAAAAGTTGGCTATAATAAAATAGTATACCATTTTACTATTTGAGTTTTAATTGACCGCACCCGGACCATATTACATTTATTAATATTACACACGGTCAATCAATGATCTTCCTTTCAAGAGTTTAAGTTTAAAATCTTCTAACATAAGAAATATCAAAGTTTTACCATTTATCGTTGGTAAAAATCCATTTTCAAAATAGGCCACATTTTATTCTGAAGCAATTCACATTTTAATTTTAAAAAATTGCAGTAATAAATCAGAAACAACTTTTGTTATAATCATATAATTATTGTGTATGTTTAGTTTTCCAGCATTATACTTGATTGTCTTTAAAATATTTCTGATATATATTTTTTTTCACAATATATATATTTTTATTCCATACATTGTTTAATTTTTGTTTGTCTTTATTGTATTATCTTAACTATGCTATCAATCTGTATATAGTTTTTTTTAATGGATTACGTATTCTATCATTTAATTTCTATTTATGTTTTCTATATTATATATAGTTATTATTATTATCATATTTTCCTATAATTTTCATATATTTTTCTTATATTGTACTTGTCTGTGTCAATACCACATCCGGTTTTTCTATTCGTTATCTGTCTCTAAGCACGACAGATGGGTGGTTCTGATTATTTCTTTATGTATTTATTTTTACGTTTTATTACATCTGTTCATTTAAGATGTATTCATTTAAAAGTATTTTTAATACATACTTATCGTTGTACATGTTATTTTTACTTATTTTTTTAATATAATTTTTTACTTTTGTTTACCTTATTTTGAACTCCACGTAAGTTTACTTTATTGTCATCTTATTATATTACATCCTTATAATGGGAGGTAGGTTGTTCTTTTGGAAGGAATATGAAAGGTTAAGGAGGAGCGTACTGAGACGATAGCGATTTTTGGATTTTCAAAGTAACTGAACCACTAAGACCCAGGAAAACGATTAACGGAATGGGGAACAATTCTTTACAATCGTGTGATTTCATTACCAACGGATTTCTTGGATTAGTGACGGGTAATTAGAAAATTAATTTTTAAAACGGAGCGATTAATAGGATTAATGGGAGGAAGAGGTAGTCAAAGAGAAACTTTTACCAGTGAAGAGGAAAACAGTCTTAAATAATAGATGAGCAGAGAAGGGCTGGAGCCACCATTGCTACAGCTGCCTTCTCGATCCCAAGAGAAAATAATTCTTCAGCTTCCTTAGTATAGTTTATTGAAGCGGTGGAAGTAGGAGGGGAAATCACCGTAAGCGGATAATTCAACTAAAAATCAAGAAATATAATAATTTATGATGCATTTATGTTATAATTCCATAATCTTATCCCATTTAATCACAACTGGAGTAAACCTGTATTCTACAGCATCAAAAATGTATTCACGCCATTTTCAAATTTTTAGCCACTTCTTCAACGTTGCTCGATTTAACTTCCTTAACTCTCCTCTTTCCAATTTAAGTATGTTTCAAAAGTGATATACGACCGTTGCCAAAACAGGGTGTGGGACTTATAGAGTAATATAATGAAGTAAGGTAATTGGAACATTCAAGAAATGATCAAAATTGTTCTTGGGACAGGCTAGAAATTAATTGGATTAAAAAATCGCTCCTTGATGAAAAATCATTCATATATAAAACTATTTTCACTTATTTAAATTACATTTACCAAAATAAGTTTACAAAATATTAATTTCTGGAAGGTTATAAAACAATGTTAGTTTCAAAAGCTGTATCTCCAAAACTAATGAGCGTTATGAGTTCATCAGAGCTCATATTGTAGCAAGTTAAATTATTTTAAAATTAATTATAAGATAAATTATTTTAAAATAATTACATTCGCGGGATTAGCTACATCTGTGATATTTCTCAAAATATATACCAGAAAATATTGATTATTGGTTTTTGAAAACTGTTTTCCGATGCACTACTGACCATTATAGCTCAGATTTTAGAAAATTTATTTTACTTAAAAATTGTACCGGCAGTCGCTTTGTTAGAATGGATAATGTTTTTTGTAGAATGAAATTAACTTCCAGTGGAGTCTACTAGTAATAATAGATTATTGGCTACTTTTATAGGACATTTACGGTTCCTATGTAATAGTATAGGTAAATATCGAATTACTTTCGAACACGAAAAATTGCGAAATTTTGTTTAGGAAAAATCATTTTTAGAAGAAACGGCTTTGAAATGGCAGAAAGGACTCTTTTTACTTAGAGTAATACACACTTTCATAATTAAAATTCAAACCTTCTTAAATGAGGTATAACTCATAATTATGTTACACAAACCATATTCTATGAGTTGTCATACAGAAGAGAAGTCAACCATGGTACCTTTGCTGTATCAAGTTACAGCGACTGTTCATTAAATCCGCTGGAGTAGAAAGAAAAAAGGGTCTTTATTAGGTCCTGTGCTCTTGATTAATATGAAATGAAAAACACATGTTATGTCCATTTTTTTTAGATAATTTATATCTTCAGTTGTCTCCCTACATTGATAATAAGGAACTTTCGTAACTGAACTCCAACGTATGGCAACAAAGGAATGAGACAAGAACTCTCTCAACTCCATTGAACAAATAGAACTGCGTTGCTCTCGATGAATGTTGTAAGAAGGGGCGACAAAGGTCTTCTTTAACTTTCTATCCCAACTTAAAGTTTCTATTGGTTCTTCCGTTATATGCAGTATGGCTCCTATACTTGTGAAACAACTGGAACGGGAACTAGATCGTTCCCAGGGCTCTGTCATTGCCCGCTCTTATATTTACTCTACTTCAGAGGGATTCTCATTTTAATGAGCTAACCAAAGTTTTGGATATATATAGGCCTTGCAGGGTAATTAAGTAAGAAACATTTCTTGTACTGGGTGTATCTCAGTTCTGAAAGTTAAACTCAGTAAATGAATTGGTAGAGTTGAACAGCAACAGGAAATGTCTGAATAAAATAGGTTTTCCTTTGAAATATTTTACATCCTATTTTTTTTTTATTGGGTCGGGTAGCCGTGGGGTACGGCTCGTTGCTACTAACTCCAAGGACTCCAAGTTCAAATCCGGCTGGGCAGAAGTTTTCTGTTACACTGTAGCGGTGAGTCAAATCTTGTTGGTTCTGGAACCTTCCTGGGGTCCACGCAGCCTCCTAAATTGGGTACCATTAATTGGGTAAAAATCTGGCGGTCGAGCGTGATTCTGACTAAATCACCTCCTTGCACAACCGACAGTCTAGAAACAGTGTTCTCTAACAAAGAACAGAACCCCTGACCCTCCATAGGTTGTAGCGGTAGAGATTTAATTTAATTTTTAATTGCCCCCTTATAATTTTCTTTAAAATTAGTTTTGTTTTTATGGACTCATTTATAGTTTGTTTGTTTTTGTTTAGTGGC
>NW_027115630.1:640356-695531 GCF_000696795.3 Halyomorpha halys
ACCATGGTTGGGGGTCAAAGTTCTTCATTTTGTGGGACCGCCACTCAATGAAAAAAGTCAATGCCCCAGGCCGGATTCGAACCGGCACCGCTAATAGATATGGGCAAGTTATTGTAATCACTGCGAAAATAGAATAGAAAATATAGTTACCCAATCTAATTCCTGGGTATATCCTTATAAGTATTCATAATTTCTTTTGGAATTAGAAATACATCATATCTATTGTATAAATGATTTGATTTTGTAAAAATAATTTAATTAAATTCATACAACTATATTTACAGAGTATTTTTTTATTTATTTATAATTTTTTACGAATAAATGAACCATCCTATAATTTTAAAAAAATAATTCATCACTTAACATTATTGGGGATGTATAAGAAAAAATTGTTGTTGTTTATTTTAAACTGATATTAAAGAATGTAAAACACAATAATATAAATAAAAATAGTTATGTACATTCATATAGAATTTTTTATACCATTATTCTGTCATCCGACCCCCCCCCCCAGCAACTAGTTCGGATTACGTACTAGAAAATCCAATCTAATTAGATTTCTAATTATCGGCTCTGGTAAATTGAACTTTTTTTTTAATGATGCAACAAACTCAGTTTGTGTTATGTTCTACACATTCAGTTAACATCCTGGCTGAAATAAAATTTAAATATATATTTTTGGAATAATATCTTTCCTCTCTAAGCTTACTTACTGACTGCTCTTCATTGAAACTGTTAGAATAGAAAATGAAAAAGAAAAAAAAAAGCGAGAAACCAAATACTTAGAACCAAAATTTTACAAAAACAATTTTTACCATAATTATTCAGTCAAATGTAATTTTTCTTTAAATAAAAAATTATTAAAATGACAATTATATAAGTTAATAAAAAGATATGTATGTGTCATGATTTTTGATGATGTTGACACCTCGCAAACATCTATGTCACATCGAAAGTAGATATAAAAAGCTAAAATTTTGGAAATTTTTAATTTAATTGCTTGTAATTAGAAAGCTGTGCATTTTTCGGAGACTATCATTTAATATGAAATTGAAAAGACAAATTTTACAATAAAGTGGGGATGTTTTTATTTCATATCTAGTTAAACTGAGTTGAAACCAAAGTGCTCTTTACAAAGTCCAGTTGCCGATTTTCTACGAAAAAACAAAAAATACCTTTGGCTGTACGGAACTACATAGGCATACCTGAAATTTATAAAATGGTTAGTTTCAGGCCTATGTGTTAATTAAAAAGAAAAAAAAACGAGAAAAAAAAACTTTCGCAATCTTATTAATAATTAATAATAAATAAATGATAATTAATGTAAAACATTTTAATATAATATTGATAATACCATAAGAGGTTGAAGCATTTTTTAACAGTTTAAGTTCTGAGCAAGTAGATTTTCGGAGCTGGCTCAAAAATTAAAATCGAATTTATACCAGTTTAATATACTTTTTGTCATGCAATAGTTGAATTTATATAATAAAATTAAGAATTAAGAAATATTTGATAATATAGTGAGGAATATCTTCATCCTTAATAAGCGATGTTTAACAGTTCTATTTCAAATTCGTGAAATACAGCGGAGATTTTGGGAATTTCATTTCCAAAATAATCATTCTGGAAATAGTGGACTTAATTACACAATATAAACTCAGCTGGTACATAAATATTCAATGTAACCGTTGGCGTATTTATTCTTCAGAACACGGGGAGGGAACAGCACGTGCCTCTTACTCTCCCACTCAGACAGTCATCCTTAAATAAACTTTACAAAATAATTGTTATTTAACAATATCATAATATTTGAGAAGTACTTTTTAAGCCATAGATTAAATTAAATTTTTTTAGAAAATTAAATTTTGTGTACAATGATTTACTTATTTCATCTCAATTTCGAAATACATGAGTCAGTATGCTAATGAGTACGTAGTTACAGACACATGAGTGTTTAACCACATAACCTATAGCCTTGTTAAATTTTATTAATTAATTTCCTTATCTCATGAATACAGCTGATCTTAAATTGCTTCTGGAGAAGTATCTGAAATCCTGCAATAAGAGGGAAAGATGCGAGTATTATTAGATTCGAATTTCCATCAGAAAAATACTGTCTCCAAGCTGAAATCGAAAAACGGAGGCATTCTCATTTCATATTTTCCGCTAAAACGAGTTCGTAATCTTCTAAAGAGAGTCACCGTGCAAGCATTCCGTAGATAGTTCCTAAACACGAGCTTTGGACAAAATTTTCTCGAGTTTCTGAACGGGATTCCATCTGGCTGCCATTTTGTCGAAAGTATGCGTCATTTAAGAGGTCTTAGAATATAAGCTCTAGAGTTACAGCATTGATATTTTTATATCTAATGATGATAATAATCAAATATCTTATATAATTACTGCATTATTATAAAACATTTTTTTTTTTTTTTTAGAAAATCTTGTGATTTGAAACATTCCTACTATACAACACCAGAAAATGATTGTAGGTTGTTTGGTTTGAAATCGTTCTTGATCCTCTTCCATACTTGTCAAATCTAGTTTTATTTTTTAAACTAATATCATAAACGCTTATAGACTGAGAGACAGGTGAAAATATAAATTTACTAATACACATTGACATTTTATTTCATGCAAAGAGTCTAACGATTGATTTCCTGCCAAGGTTCTTAGCATTTATACTTGCGATGGTTAAAAATTACTATGAAATATTATATTTCAATTTTTTTAAATGTTAGTAAAAGATTTTAAACGGATAATATCAAACATGAATGATTATAGAATCGAAAATCAGGCACTGAAGAATAATAATTAGGTATAAATACTTCACAAAATATTTCTTTAGGCTTGGGTGTGCTTGCTTTTCTTCTGGGTTTAGACTGAAACGGCCACTATCCGTACACAGTGTCACCTAGTTCCATAAGTAAAAAGCTCAAATGAGACTTTAAATTTAAGGGACACAGTTTATATGAATGCATTTATTTTTTGTTTTATAATTAAGTTATTGCTGGGGAGCGCGGATAGCCCTGGGGTAAGGCGCGTGGCTACTCCAAGGACCGAGTTCGAATCCGACTGGACAGAAAATTATTTTCTGTTACACTGAGCAACTTGGGAGTTCTTGGAGCCATCCTGGGGTCCACCCCTGACTCTTCATGGGTTGCAGCGGTACAGATTTTAGTATTTAATTTTAATTATTTACCAACAAATAATATATTATTTAATTATTTAAAATTAGATAAATTAATAATTAGATAAACCATTATTCTGTCATCCGACCCCCCCCCCAGCAACTAGTTCAGTGAGCGACATATAATAAATAAAAAAACAACTGATTTTTTTTTTTTTAAGGTTGCCATTTTAACAATTCAACTTTCCTATATATTGAAAAAGGCATTTAAAACATCCCTGGTATTGATCTTAGTGTCATTAGAAGAGAAAAGTGTTCACATTAAATTGCAAAATTTATTTTCCAAACTGAAAGTAAAGAGGAAAAATTGTGGTCATAAGCCAGAAGAGGGGTGGGAGGAAAGTTGGCTAGAACTAAAAGCTCTACTTTAAGGCAGGGAACAGATGAATGAACCTTTTAACCGACTACTTTCTTTAATCAAAAAAATACACCTTAACACTTTTATCCAAGGTAAAATCATCATTTATTTTGTTTAAAGTCATCTCGAGAATTTTTTACATAGATATTAATTATTAACGATCAAACAGAATTTAAAACGAGAAATGTCATCTCTGAATGATTTTTAGTGATGGAAAAGAGATAATAATTTTAAATAAAAAAAATTATGCACTTTAGTAAGTATCAAACTAATATCAAAATGTGGGAACAACTTCATTATTAATATTATAATTTTATTTATATATTTTTTCCATAACTTTAATTTTAAACGATTATTAATAAATTAAAATATTCATATTTTTTATTTAATTTGGATTATGTTTTAATATTCGATATAATTGTTTTTTTCAATTTTTTATTTTAATTCTACTTATTATGATTTGATTTTTATTGATAAGTATGTTCTACTTGAAATACGTACATCAAATTATATTATGATCTATCCTTAGTGAGGTGACTTAATGTATTCACTGTAGCAACTAATTTAAAAATTAAGCGAGGAACTGAAAAACAGCTGAATGAACAAATTTCTTTTTTTAATTGATGCATTTCAGGGGTCGACAGTTTCGTCATGTTAAAGCAGGAAACTATTTCCTACACATGTGCTATTGTAAACAGAACAAGAAATTATAGTTGCATCGATTGTAATTTTATAAATTTCACTGTTACATCAGTTACAATAAGTCTATGTTCATATTTAATATTCAAAGAACGTTCTGGAGAGGTAATCAGAAAACGGAATGTCATATTCACTGAGTATAGAATAAACGATTACATCTCAGTGGTCAGCATCTATAATTTAAAGACATTTTATACAGTTTCATTTGCATATTATTCAAAATTCGTTGCAAATGTTTCGTAAAACAAGAAATTGTTTATTCAAAAAATAATATTTGATACAATTTTTTTCAATATAAAATTCGCCATATTTAACAATGTCAGTTTGGATCGATTTTTCTTTCATTTTTATGGGGTTAATTTTCTTATATTTTCGTATTCTTAGATTAGTCTACATAGAAATTATATATATATATATTGTAACTGTGTTTATGTGAAAATTATTTGATACATTAGTAGAATTAAATTAAATCATATCATTTTCGTACCTCTTGCTAAGTAAGGAAAGTAATCATATCACATTTATGAGGTGCAGTTTTTATTCGAGAAAAAAACGCATTTCTGCCAATTAGTCCGTGTGTTCATATATCCAAAAATCGTTAAAAAATTATTTCGGTTAGCTCTTTGGCTTCCTGAACCAGCCTTCTGCACGCCATCCTCTAGAGATATTGCTTCATTAGTTTGCTGCACCCAGCTTTTTCGGATCTTTGTTGATTATGTCTATCCACTTGGTTTTTTGGGGTTATATTTGATTTGTACTATACTGGCATTTATCGTTTTTTTTTATAGGCGTCATTATGGATTGCTTCGAACCAAACTCTGCAAGCAGTTCACTGATAGTTTTCCTCCGCCATGTTTTAAGGCTCTGATCCCAGATCGCTCCTGTAATTGTACTTTTCCGTTCAAATCTCTCGATTCTGCTTTCAAAGGTACCTCCATCCACCCAGGTCTCTCGTCCGTAAAACATATAATTAAAAAAAATTAAAAATTAAACTAAAAAAAAAATATTATTGCTAAAAGCGTATTTCGGATTTAACAGACACGTGCCTTATTCAAAGGTCAAGTGAAGTCAGTTGCTAATATTAAAGGAACTTATACCACATCAACAAATATTTTCATTCCCTCCTGACGGAAGATTAAATGGAAACACTGAGTTATATATTGAATTCTCTTTCAAAGAAAGAAGTTATTTCTACCATATTTATAAAAATATATTCAACATACAGAGGGAAAGTATTAACTCTTGTATTTGGAAGTATTGGAAACCGTGTCAAAAACGTAATATTAGCTTTTACTCGAAACCAGATTTATATTCTCTATTCTCATATTGTTATTTATATTACATTCCAAATCAAAGCAACAAGAAATTTATGATAATTAGTTACCTCATAAATTGTATTTAATGAGTTGACATTTGGTGAATTTGTGTGACTCAATGAAATGAATTTTAGGCTTTGGTTTTGTCTCATTTCGAGGTCGTGAAACTTTGTGCTTTTATTGACCTTAAAACGAACTAAAATGAATATTGGAGTAATGATTTATTATAATGATTGTTTGAGAGTGGTTTATTTTATTATTAACACTCACCAATTTCATCCAAATCTACTCACATTTATTATCAGAAACTCTTCAACATTTCAGCCCTCACGCCCTCCCTTTTATTTATTTTTTTTTAGAATAATGGGATAACATGATTCATTTAATTTTTCTGATGTAGAATATTGATTCACATAGATTTTTTTGGATAAAATATTATTTGAAAAAGTAAAAAATGTTTACTTAGAAGGTTATAGAGGTAATGAAATCCGATATTAATCCTGATTAAAAAAAAGCAGAATTCACAATAAAATAAATTTATAATAGAAAGCTAAAATTATACACATTAAAAAACAAAGATATGTTTGATCAAAACAATTTAAAAAAATTAAGGATAATTATTAACACTTAAATATTTATAAAGCATTTTAATTAAGATTTTATAAAGCTAAAGATTGTTAAAAACAAGTTTTAAGTTTTACTAAGTACAGCTAATTCACTGCCTTATAATAACACAAAATCCTTGCATATAAAAATTAATGAAGTAAATTCTCAGATCCGTGCAAATGGTGAAGTATAAATGAAATTACAAACTGGGGTGTTTGATACAAATGTTTTTGTCAGTTATACATTTTACAATAATGTTATTTTTTTTTAAATACTAAAAATAAGTAACTAAAGGAAGATGGTCCGGTTGCGGTCAAAGAAAAACTCAAATAGTGATTAAAATATTTATATTTAGCCAACGTTTCGCCCCACGTAGCAGGGCGTCATCAGGGCTAAAAAAGATAAAACACTTAAATGATGTAAACATAAATAATAAATAAAGTAATTGAAAAATTAAAAAGATCTACAATGAAAGGTAAAAATTAAAAAATAATAATAAAAAGATATAGACAATTAATGAACCGGACAGTTATCTTCCTTTATCCTTGAATTTATTTTACTTCCCCTTTTTCCATCTCTTACTGTATTTTATATTTCGTCTTTTTATCTGTTATTATTTACGTTTTCATTAATTGTCTATAACTTTTATTATTCCTATTTAATTTTTACGTTTCATTGTACATCTTTTCAATTTTTCATTTACTTTGTTCATTTATGTTTACATCATTTAAGTGCTTGTATCTTTTTTAGCCCTGATGAAACCCTGCAACGTGAGGCGAAACGTTGGCTCTGGACCATCTCCCTTTTTATTATTACACACGGTTAATCAGAAAACTTCCATTAAAAATAAATAAAATTTTTTGTTTAACTTAAATGCACTTAAAAGACTTAAAAGAAAATTTTAAAAAATTAAAAAAAAAAAAAAAAAATTCTTGACATTTGAGACTTCATAAAACAATATTAGAACCGGTACTCTCTCAACAATCAAATCTTTTAAAAAAATCCTTCCCCAATAACTTCCTCGGCACCGCCTTTTTCAAGAATTAAAATTTTTAATCTCGACTTCCAATAAACTTTATCTTTTATTCGATTGGCGATGGAAATAAACGGAGGGAAATTACTGGCTCCTCCTAGTGCTCTGCATATTCATGTCGGGGGCTAGATGAATATGCAACGCCGATTATTTTTCATAAATATCTCTTGTACCCTTCAAATGGACTAGGCCTCTCAAACAATCAATAAGAATTAATTTCTTTATACTGTATTGAGAAAATAAAATATCACGCTTACTTCATTAGCGGCACCATAATGCCAATTTAAGATGACTTAAAAAAAAGAAAGGCAAGAGAGTAAATGGTTAATATACACTATTGAATTGATATACATCATATCGTGCTGATTAAACTCCAACCTGAACTATACTAATTATTATTACTAGGTAATAATATTAATAACACTGATCTACAACCAAAAAGGCTGAATTTCATGTTCTCTTCGGGTGCAAAAAACTGAAAATGAACTCTGTTTTCTTCTATCGCGTATACATTTATGGTAAATCCACGATTTGTAATTCCAAATTTTGTATATAAGTCCTGAAGAAGAAAGAGAACTCAATCAAACAAATTTTTATAGCATCATTAGAATCCGCTTGGTTCATTTTATTTTGAAATATTATATTTAAGTTGACACTGTAAATCTATATTCTAATTCCTCAGTTTCAAATAACAATAATTTGAAATTAATTGTAAGTGTAATTATTTTTAGCTCAAAATTAATTATTCGCTATTACAAGAAATCGTATTCCAAGTGGGTAGAGAGAGAAATGCTTTATTCACCTATGCTGCCCAAACACATCGGGTTGCCACATTACACAGCATACTAATCAATCCGTGATCGGACATATATAAATTACATATTTTTAATGATATAATAAAAAAGAAACAAAACAGTTTTTTGTTCTTTTTTTTTCAGTTTCCTTTTAAAATAAATTCCAGTCTACACACTAAATACAAATATTTCTATTCATTCCTATTTTCTTTTCCTTTCTTATCCCTTCCATTTCACAATTTTTATTTCATTTGATCAACAAATTCACTCTCCCGAATTCCCCCTCTCAGATCCTCCCATGTGACCCGCTAAAAAAAATTCACTATTAGGCAGCAATGTGAGATCAAACCAGAGAAATAATAGTCACAGCAGTAGATCAGTTACAGTGAAACAAACAAATGAATACATTTTACCAAAACAAAATTAATACATAGATTCAAAGGAAAGTATAATAAAAAGTTGGTTAAAAGAAATACTTGACAGGATAAATAAGTTTAAAAAATAAATAAATAAAAATAATAATATTAAAATAATTTAATGAATAAATAGGTTAAAACACACAAATCGACAGGTCCATATACTAAAATAAATAAATAAAACAATGAATAATCTCAGAGCTAATTCCCATGCAGGTGATGATGTTCTTGGCCTTCTAAGAAGCTCCTTGTTCTATCTGGTATTGTTCCGCGAGATATAATTTCTATATTGTCTAAAATTCAACACTATTCTATCCATTCCTATTAGGTATGGAATATGAGTTGCTATAGTCTTATAATATTTACTTTGTTTGTCTTAAATTATTAATTTTGATTAATGCGTAAATTTGTTATATGGGTGTAAAAAAATAAAATGTTTTTTTAGTTCTTATCGTGACAGTTATATTATAATTCCGAACGTTAAATGATGATAACCAAAACAATATTTTTTGTTACTTTTAATGGTTACTTTTTGAAGAAACTAGATCGGTATTTTAGATTTTTAGCGAAATCTGTGCTATAATTTCAATTTATCCTCGAAACTTCGATTTATAGAGTAGCTTGCGGTTTATTTATGAAAGCTGTAATATGTTTTACTATTTGAAACAAAAATGAGTTATGTACGACCACTACTTCATATGATATAGATCTCCAAATATTGATCGTAGTTCAAAAATGAACTAAAAAATATCTTCAAACCTATTATTTGAAATAAATTTAATAAGCTTTTATTTTATTTTAGACCCAAATAGTGTACAAACATAAATATCACCAAGTGATATTTGAGAGATTATTGTCTTTATGGATGAACTCCACAAAATATACAGGAGACGAACTGCGTGGACTGTAGTCGGTATGTGGAACATGAGGACGGTATAAGTACAGGTGTTTCTATGTGCAGACGATATCATGCTGGTGACAGACTCTGCGGAAAAATTGCAACAGGACATTATAAAATGGCAAGGGAAACTCGCCCGCACAGGAATGAGTATTAACAGCCGCAAGTGCAAGGTTATGACTGATGCTAGAGATGAAGTGGATGGGGGCAATGTACAAATAGTATGCCTTGGAACAATTTTCAATAAATCTGGCACAACATATTTTATTTTTGTATTATAATATTTAAATGTAAGGATAGAACCTCTAACGGCCAGTGGGGATTATTTGGTTGACTTCGCATAGTAACTATCTAAAGTTTAGAAACAGCTGTCTAGTGACTATTAGTAGTTCGTATGATGCATTACTAGATCCTGCATGCGTGTGCTATGTGTTTTTTGGAAATTTTTTATTATATATTATTTGTGATTAATATTATTACAACTACTCCATTCGATGAGTGTCATGGTAGTAATAAATCTAATTAAAATTACACAATTGGATACATGGATGAACTCCACAAAATATACAGGAGACGAACTGCGTGGACTGTAGTCGGTATGTGGAACATGAGGACGGTATAAGTACAGGTGTTTCTATGTGCAGACGATATCATGCTGGTGACAGACTCTGCGGAAAAATTGCAACAGGACATTATAAAATGGCAAGGGAAACTCGCCCGCACAGGAATGAGTATTAACAGCCGCAAGTGCAAGGTTATGACTGATGCTAGAGATGAAGTGGATGGGGGCAATGTACAAATAGTATGCCTTGGAACAATTTTCAATAAATCTGGCACAATAGACCAAGAAATAATGTCCATAAATAAGTTAAATAAAGCAAATAGTATTTACTACCATATATGCAATACTATTGTGGGAAAGAGGGAGGTAGGTAAGGATATCAAGCTCTATATCTTTAAAGCAATATATCTTCCAACACTATTATATGGCAATGAAAGTCGGGTGACCCAAGACAAGGATATGAGCAGGATTACAGCGGCTGAAATGTGATTTTCGCGAAGAATACTGGGCAAAACTAGGAGAGATAGGATAAAGAATAAGAGAAGTACTTCAGACCCACTCAGTAAAATCAGTGATTAAACCCCGACAACTCCGATGGTATAGACACGTATGTAGAATGGGTAAAGCAGAGTGCCAAGAAAATGTATGGAGGCGAGGCCTACTGGTAGGGGACCATGAGGAAGACCTAGAAGGAGCTATATGGAGCATATCCAACGACTAGGCCTGGAAAGAGGAAAATCGCTGGCTCAGATGAAGATACTTGCCATGGACCGAGATGTGTGAATCAAGTGGTTAGTCAGGCTCCTCCACGCTGAAACGCACTTAACGAGGATGAGAAAGAAGATATTTGAGAGAAAAAATTGAAAAAAAAAAGTCCAAGTAATAAAGATTTTTAATTAATTTTAACTAAAATAAAATGTTTAGAGTAAAAATAAAACCGGATGTGGAGAATACTGATATTTTATACACAATTTATTACATTTTAACTGAAAAAATAATAATTACTTCGGAGACTATTTGAGTTCAGTCATTCCTTCTACAGATTCAGTTTTCATTTTATATTTATTATTTTTAATAAATTTAATGGAAATTACAATTTGAAAAGTTTTTCAATTTTTTCCCTAATACTTATAAGATTTATAATATTTTTGGTTAGCCGCCCTTTATATTGGTATAAATCATTGAATTTAAACCTTCTCTTATCTGAGAATAAAATGAAAAGTTATTAAATTTAATTTAAATTCATCCTGGAAGATTCTTCTTGAGGAACGAACATCTTTGAAAATATTTCACAAAAGAACAGACCATTACAAAACTTTTGGATTTTTTCTGAAGAATCACTTTGAATAAATGGTTTAGATTTCACTTAAAATATGAAATATCATTCTAATTTCTACGACAGCAAACTTTTTACGAGAAAACCCTTTTTATAGTTATTATGGTTATTTGGAATGAACCAAAATTCGACATCTAGGACCCATACCCAAAATTAATTTAGCGGATGTTGATTGCCCGACAGGAATGGCAGCGTTAGTTATTTCGAAACAAATAATTTAATTTAATTATTGAAGCAATTGAAATTTCATTAAAATTATTCCTAGCTATGAAAAACATATTAAAGGGGCAACATAACAATTCACTGGATTTGTAAACTTCAGCATCAATTTGTAATACAGATATAACATCAATTTGCATATAATGAAAATATGTACAATCTATTTCAAGACCAGGTGTACCGACCGCTAAATATATTTACAATAACAGCTCTATTTGATAACATTTGTTTTAAAATTAATTAAACATGTTTCATATTTGTGTAGAGATATATACAGACACTATTTTAAGCAATATATTTAATATATATATTCGAAGTGACTATTAGCCAAATGTATTCAAATGAAAATTTATTTTTTAAATAACGAATGCATAAAGTATTTTATTCAATAACTTTTATGTTGATTGCTATAATTTTTGATAAATTATTCTTACTGGTCCGATATATAAGTACCAACGTTACTTTATATAAAAAAATCAAAAAGAACTCTCCTAAGAATATAATAATCATTTTTAAAATATAAAAATTTCAAACAAAGTATGCTTATTGCTAAACTATTCTAACATTCTATATTCCACTTTCCGAATACGCAATCGTATTACGGTTTTATCTGGAATGTCTCTTTTCCGTTCCTTCTTTCCCGTTGGAATCCTTACCGTCTCTACAGGTGATAGAAATTCTAAAGGTATATGATACGGTAAGGGCTTCATTGGAAACCAAGATCGAAAAATTCATTTCATTTTTCAATAAACGATATTGGACATATATTTGTCGTAATATTCTCTATTCCAGAACAAATTTGAACCAGGAAAGATCCTAATGAGCACGTAATTGTATTGTAAATAAATATTATAATTTTTAAAAACATATCACAATTAATATATTCGGATATATTTTTGAATACTATTATCAATGAATTACAATTGTTAAAATATAAAGAAGTCTCTGATTATATTAACTATGGATATAATTCTTTCAATCATTTGCTCAAAACGTTAAATATATAACTCTTATTTTTATAGTAATCGAAACAACGAAAGATGGAATTTCATTTAATTGACAAGTGACTATTAGCTAACAACCAACAGAATCCAAAATTTTCAATAAAATTGGATTTACAGTAATTGTTTTTTTGGACAAACGGGCATAGATATTACAGATACTTACTAACAGATACTTAATATATAAATAGAAATATATGAACCAAATAAGTTACTAAAACGTAAAATGGACGTAGACATTGTCGATTTGAGGGTAAGTTTTTATTTTATGTATTTTGTGTGAATACAATGATTCCCTATCATTATGCAAAGTGATCATACAGGATTCTGTAACATTCGAATTGTAAATAATAGTAA
The DNA here is from genome assembly GCF_000696795.3 of Halyomorpha halys. Classification (NCBI taxonomy): domain Eukaryota; kingdom Metazoa; phylum Arthropoda; class Insecta; order Hemiptera; family Pentatomidae; genus Halyomorpha; species Halyomorpha halys. The sequence continues at coordinate 653,139 of NW_027115630.1, forward strand.
TTAGACAACTAAATAAATGTTACCATACTAAACAAAGTAAATACTAATTGTTTACGCCAAGTTCAATGATTAATTTGTAAATAGTCTTAGTCTTAAATTCGACTACATTTGTTTTGATTTGTATTATTTGCTTTAGAAGTTTATTTTATTTTAAGAAAAGCAGATATATTTTATTTTTGTATTATAATATTTAAATGTAAGGAACGGTCAGTGGGGATTATTTGGTTGGCGTCGCATTATAAAAGGGTCAACTATCTAAAGTTTTGAATCAGCTGTCTAGTGACAATAGTAGTTCATATGATACATTTACTAGATCCTGCCTGCGTGTGCTATGTGTTTTTTGGAGATTTTTTATTATATGTCATTTGTGATTAATAGTATTACAACTATCAATCAGGATTGACGTGGACTGTCTATAAACAAAGTGTCAATGACACGTACTAATAGTACAATACTACTGTTACTTCAAGAAATATCTTTCTTTGATCTATTGGAGGCGCTGACATTCAGTATTTAATTTATATATAGTTATTAATTTGTTAATTGATTTTCACATTGCAGTTTGATTTTATCTGGAAAGCCCCCTTTTATTTTAATTTCTAAATATTTTATTTTGATTATATGTTTTTGTTTCTATTGTTATCTTCGCCCAAATAAATGATTGTTTTTTTTATTTATTTATTATCTCTTTTTTTATTCTTTGGAGCCTAAAAAGACTCCTTAGATTTGAACACTTATGCTAAATAAAATTACATACAATAATACTAAATAAAATTATACATAATAATACTTAATAAAATCACACATAATAATATTAAATAAAACTACATATAATAATACTAAATAAAATTATACATAATAATACTTAATAAAATCACACATAATAATATTAAATAAAACTACATATAATAATACTAAATAAAATTACAAATAATAATACTACATAAAATTATATATAATAATAATAATAAATAAAATTGATATTAAATAACCGTGATTTAATAGCAGCAGATAACCTTATTGCCGAAGCGATGGGATAGAATCATCATGATTTTTGGTCCATCATTGTTCCCACTATTCCTATTCAACTCCAATCCAGTTTGTTCAACATAACGATATAATAACATCAAAACAATCACTACAGACAAATCTTAGTGATCTAGAACAATAGCTTACTAAATAGATGATCAGTCTAAACATTGAAAAATGGACTTAAAACGGTTTACTTCAAGATGCCCATCAGACCCACCTGAAATGATCCTAAGTGGTAACAAATTGTGGAATCCTTCCAACAAAGCAGTAAAACACATTGGGTTTTATTATATCTTCATAAAATAGAATCAGACAGTTCGAAATAGAAAATAATAGTCTCTTTAACGAAACCTCTAGATTAAAACTAGATACATTGGTGTGGTCTACTGCATCCTTTACGAAACGAAAAAAATAGTCATTTCATACCAAGGTCCAGAGAATTGCTGTAAATGCAGTTCGATTTACAAGAAATAGTCCATTGCACATGGACCTACAATTGGATTCAGTAGATGGTTTTAAAAACGTTTTACTAATTTCCATTCCTAGTTACCAGCAGTGGCAAGTGCAAGTAGTTATAACGTAAAAAATCCAATTTTATCTTGCCGACAAAAATCCAGACTTTTGCAACACATTGTAATGTGAACTCTGTATTACTTTGTTTTGTTTTTTCAGTTTTTAAAAATTTTATAAATATTTTTGTTTTTTTATTTTCTTTATTCAATTAGTTTTTGTTATTATTCTTTATTATGTTCTGGCAGATTCTCCAGTGCTCCGCTATTAGACAGATTTACGTATATAACGTACATAAAAAAACAAACAGTACATTTTTATTCATATAGGTAAATACGATACATTGAAAGTTTCCTGTATCTTTGGCAATACTTGCCCGATTTAGATCATTAGTTTTGCTTAAGTAATTTCATATACTATTATATAGCCTCCTGTTTATTATATGAATAAGTGTATTATGTATACCTCCTTTGATCCTCCTCCACGTCGTCCAGTCATATTATCCGAAGATGTCCTCTTTTTCGTTTTCTTTCCGCTTTATATAGCATCTTCTTGAGTATCCTATCATCTGGCACCCTTTCTACATGTCCTATTCATCTAATTCGGACCATTTCGCTAATGCCAAGATGTTGGGTTTCCCTAACAGTTCTATAAGCTCCTCATTCCTTCTTCTTCTCTAACTTCCATTCTCCGAGACTCCTCTTCATATTATTGTTAATACCTTTCTCCCCCAGGAGTTCAGCATCCGTTTCGATTTTCTTGCCAATGGCCACGTTCCATTCCAATACTTAACCACTGACCCTACGACAGTGGAAAATAACATCCATTTCTTGCTGCTATCTTGGCCTCTATTTCGCTCTCTACTTTGTTGTCATCTGAAACCAGGCTTTCCAGGTACTTGAACTGGTTTACAGAACCGAAACTGTGATCTCTAAAAGTTACTTTACTATTTACTTACATATTTTGAGTTACACGCCAAAAGATGTTCAATTTTATTCATATTTTTTTTTAAATAATGAATAAATCCAGATTTAAATAACTGAGAACATTTTAGAAAAAAAAAACAGCGCGTAAATCGGTAAAAAAAACTTCTGTAGAACAAACATATTATGTTATAAGTAAAATAACAAAGTTATCTTGATTGTTTAGAATTTTTCAATAATTATAACATTATCATTTATTAGTGGTTCCTTTTATTGATAGTATACTTCCACACTGACAATGTGTCGAAAACAAATTGAATTATTTCAACACTTACATAAGGCCCACCAGGTCGATCTCGAAATAAAGAAATATAAAATTAAGTATTCAGTTCCTACTGACTGCCCTACAGTATATTTCAAAAATGTTCTCCTTACCCCTGTACAACAGATCCGCTACCTTGGACTACATCTGGACATACGACTAATCTGGAATCTTGGAAAACAAGACTGAAAAGACAGAAAACTGCACGTCGCTTTCGACTATTACAGCACTTACTAGAAAAACGGTCCAAACTTCCAATTCATTACAAAAGACTGATTTACATGACAATTATAAGGCCAATCTGGACATACGGCGTTGAGCTTTTAGTCCCCACTAAACCTTCGAATTCCTCTCGTATCCAATCCTTACAATCCAAAATCATTCGTAAAACCCTAAATGCTCCCTACTTTGTCACAAATAAAATCATCCACAAAGACCTTAATGTTCCACTTGTTACCGATCTAGCCCGAACCAGATATCAATCCTTCCATTACAAACTACCTAACCACTCAAACCCATTAGTTTCTAATCTTGCTTCCTCTTTTATTCCGGACAATCCGCCGGGGCGTCTGAAAAGAAGATTCCCTCGAGACCTTATATTGTAAAAATGTTTGTGCTACCAATGGGTAGTTTCTCTAAATGCTTGTACCAGAACGTTATGATTTCCTCAAATTTACTTGATGTATATTACGTACAGTTGTAAATATCAATAAATAAATTTAAAAAAAAAATAATTCAGTTAAAATTTTATCGTCTTAAATCAGAATTTCAGACATTTTCTATATTTACATCTTCAAAGAAAATAAAATTATTTATGGTTGATATTTTCAGGTTCGTAAAACTCGATAATACTATCTCCATTGTTAAACGTCCCCTGAAGTGCTATCTGATATCGGAAGGCTCTTGACAAAGAGCCCCTCAGAAGACAAAGCTAATGAAAAGAAGATTATAAATCGAGAGAGACCTTAAGGCAATTTGCCGGTTACTGATCACAGGGCCCGCTGGCTGCTCCCGGCCCGTGTGTGTCATGATTTGTAGCTCGCCCTTATCGAGGCAAATTTATTCCATTAATATAAAATAGCCGCCCTTGTGGAAAATGCCTCCACCACTAAGGTAAGGTCCGACCGCCTAATAGCTTCGCAATGGAAACCTTTAAAATTCTTAAAAAATGCCTTTATCCTTCCTGGGGAGGGTTATTGTAACCCCTTGTCATGATGGCGGTAATAACCATGCATCTACCTCCCCACAATAAAACCTTTTTTCTTCCTAGGCTTTTAGTTTTACATAAATATTTCAAGTAACAAATGCTATTATATATTGAAGCAAAATTCTGTTGAATTACTTTATTTTTTACAATTAGTGCTTTTAAACTTTTAATACATTTCAAATTATACTAGGAATGTTTGGACAGAAAAAAACTATTTCTAAAAGCAGTTGAATTTTATCGAAGTCCTTAACTGACCAACTTTACACTATCCCTTAAACTGATGTTGTTTTTAATATATTGATGATAGCATTTAATTCATCAGTGATATAAATATAAATTAACATCAATGAAAATAGTTCTGGTACTTGTGAACAGATATGACAGGTGAAACAATGTGATTACTGGAACCTAGGACCACAGCGAAGTAAAAGACAACTTGCAGAGGCCGGATTCAAAGCGGTACAGCTGCATACTTAAGGTTGCTAAGATGACGCCTGAACATGTTACAAATCTCTTATTCCCTGCACCATTCCTAATTTTGTTGATACGAAATATCCTTAAAAATATTTTTTTTTTCTTTCTTTTCACCCACTTCCTGGCCATTGCTGAGATACGAAATCGTATAGGACACCTATTTTAACCAGTACAGAGAAAAAGTACAATTAAGAAACCAAAATAATTTGATTATAGTGGATACTTCTTTTTTTCACACGGTTAACTTTTTCTCTTCAAAACGATTCACAGTACATAAATTTTTATTAATGTCTGGTTAGTCTTTTTCTGATAAAACAGGGGGAAAGGAATGTGATTTAGACAGGCGTTTGTCAAATTGGGACCTAAGAGCAATCAGATTTACATCTTCTCCAACTAAGATGACTTGATTGGTTGAAGATCTTGAAAGTAATTTTCCGATCAGTAACTTCGTATCCCTCTTAAGCCCTTCTGGTTCAGGTACTGAGGTGATAAACACCTTCTTACAGCAAAACATCCTAAGTAATGCTGTCCGTACTCTATGACCTCGTACAGTAACCGGTAGTTCTATCACTAAGATGCACTTATTTGTGTACCAGATACTTTAAACTTTGATACGTCTAAGCAAAACTAAATTCGGTTTATCCTAAGTGCCAGAATTACTGGTCTTAGTGAGGTAATTCCACTACCGGATTCAATAGAAAAAACCGTTAAAGCAGCAAGCATCAGGTGTTTTGTAGGGTATATTCTTATTGGAATCATGGATTATTCCCGCTATAAGATATTTCTCTCTTCTGTAGCGCACGTCAAATCATAATTAACAAATAATAGTTTTGCATTGTCATCACCACTACGGTAATAATGAGGGTTTCTCTTTCACTAGTACACTCCTAATGTCACATCTTTTTTGTCTCATTTGAGCATTTTGCTCAGCTGGACACCTCCTGGGTTTCTGATTTCAAATCATGAATCAAGGCGAACCTTTAAGGAAGATCTTAGATCTTTTACCAAATTTGGATACTTCATCCCCTGATGAAAGAGCTATAATTTACAATTTAAATTTCAAATTGTATTGAAAATAATCGTATTAGGGGGTGACGGTAGCAGCATGGTAACGCGCCTGTCTTCCAACCGATAGATTGCGAGTTCCAGTCCCCGGCCCTATTCGGGATTTTTTCAAGCTTATAATTATATTATACTCACTCACAACCTCTCCCCGGGCATTGGTGAGGCCCGTCAGCCAATGGGTGGTACTCACAAAAATAGGCGTGGGTGTGACGGATCCACCCTATGAAAACCACGTCAAGAAACGCGCGATTTCTTAAGTACATCGCGCAAGGCCTTGGACCTCCACGGGCTGTCGCGCCAATAAACAAACAAACATTGAATGTAATCGTGGAGATTTTTTCTTCATCACATTCAATTATATAAAAAAAAAAATTACAAATAGTATACCTAGTATGCTTGATGTACATATAGTACATGAGCTAAATGCTCACGGGGCACCACCTATGGGATACAAAGTAGGACACTCCTGCCGTGTCCAAACACCCACAATACATTAACGAATGTACCAAGACTTACTTTCTTAGGTTCTGTTCTAGGATAAATATTTCATAAAATACTGAAAATAGAACATAAAATATTTACAGTTAGGTTGCTATTAGGATAAGTATATGTCATGAGTAAAAATGAATTTATCATATAACATCACACGAGATCTATTTAGGCCTCACGATCATTCAAAAATGATGAAAAATGGGAAATTGCTGGAGATTATACTGACGTGATGTACGATTGATCGAAGAACGAACCATTAATTATCAGCTGACAAAGGAAGAAGTTGTCCCTTTGTGTTGGAACTGTTTGCTTTACTCCACCCTGCAAAAGGTCTGGATCAATTCACCATTTTAATTAGAGCGAAACTGGCTAGCAATTTAATTCTCCTATTTAGCACAGAACTTCTGTAATATTTTTTTGTTTTTGTAATGAAGCTATAAACAAAAAATTTTAAATTTACAATATTGTTAATGAGTCAATTTTGTATACAATGTGGATGCTACGGATATATGAACGCTAATTTCAATTAATTATTTTAGTGATAAAAATATGAAAAATATTCAAAATGTGACCAACAAGCTTGCAAGCGTTTTCACCTAATTTTTGATAATATAAATCATTTTGTCATATTACGAAATTATGGAGGGCTATTCGGACATTTATTTTTAAAAGATGCGATTGAAAGTAGATGAAAACAATGAAGCGAAGAATTAATAATTGAAAGTTTATAATCATTCAGAACTTCTTTAATACTTACCAGACGAAGCTACATTAGGATTCAACTATATATAAGATGGGTTCCCGATAATTTGAACAAATAGACCGACTGAAGTTGAAAATATTTAACAAAAGGTCAAGTTAAATATTGTGAATTTCGACAAAATTAACAGAGGCTAGTGACGAATCTGACTTGCTATTTGCAAAAATACAATTTTTTTTTGGCCTACTTTACAAGACACCTTTTTGCCATAAGTATACACTTCAAACGTGTGTATAATACAATTGGACTTATCGTTTTCTTATCCGTCGCAAGAAAATAAATGGTATATTAGAAATCGAAAAATTGATTTTTTTTTTGGAGGGGGAAAGTTTTCACCTTCCTGGAGTCTTCAATATATTTATTTTTTTAAATCACACAGCTTTTTTAAATCATTAACTTGAACAGGACTCCAAAAATTTAAGAGTGATTTAGGCCCGTATAAATTACACGAAATGGCACAAACCGAGAAACATTTATTTTTATTTCATATTACTTTTTCCTTAAATGAGGCCAAAGTTGAATCTGATTAAAATTTGGATGGATATCCTGCTGGCTTATGGGGTTTGGATATCATTCTGACTATAGATAATTTCCATGGGTCAGGGAAATATGTGGAACGGAGAACGGCGTTATATATGTAGGTGAGGAATAGGGTGGCTTTTCTAGGAAGAAGTTTTAGGATTTGGGATGCTATTAGGTCATATCCAGGAGCTTTGCGGTTAGGATCCATGGATTATAGATATTTCTAATGGATGAAATGCTTTAGGTGGAAGGGTCATTTGGAGTGGAATATTTAGTTCTGCTTTAATATATTCAAGAAGAATTGGGAAAAAAATGTAGAAATTAAAATTAAATATTGTTTGGTCTTGTTCAAATGTGTAAAAACATTTGGTCTTGTTTATGGATTGTTATAATTGAAGGGATTATGTAACAAATAGTAAATTTTAAGAATACAAAGTTCAATTTTTTTTGTAGGAGCTTGTTATGTTTTGAAGTGTACATATCCCCTTCTACATCTACGTATCTCAGTTAGTAATTGGATTTTGAGGTTTGAGTACCTCACACTAGCTAGTTAGGCACCTACCTCTTTCATCCACACTAAAGATTCAAAAAATTTTACATAGCCCCTTTTATCCACTTACCCCTTCCATTATGAAGCAACACACAGTCATTCATGAGTCCAACATAAAGAAATAAAATAAATGAATAAAAATTAAAAATATTTTAATATCAAGGAAGAATTAGAATTTAGAAAGGAAGTGATGCGCTTTTCAAAATTTAAGCGACAATGCGACTTTAACTTTCTCATCTGTGAGAGCTTCAGATAAAGTTCGGGTTAGTCCTGTTCTTTTTATCATTGGTAAATAGTGAAATGATTCTTCAAAAATATGTTTAATCGTGAGAGTGGATTGGCAATATTGGCACGCTGGAGGTGACAGTTTCCTGCATGAGTGCATGAGGATAGTGTGGCCTATTCTCAAAAAATTAAGTATCAAACCAATGTACCATAACAGGCAATTTTATTATTAGAGCACAGTTCTTAGGAGTATCTCTAAAACTGTCTTGAAGCCTGTGATCATTAAAACTGGCTTACAATCTTTCTTGTAAAATATATAAAAGTGTGATAAAATAGTATTAAAAGAAAAAAATATCAACAATTTAATAAAAACAAACACTGGATAAGTCAATAAGATTTAAATGGGGTCACAGAAATAAAACAAAAGGTTTTTATTAAGCTTTGAAAAATGTTTGTTTAATAGACCCTCACTTAATTTGTTTCTGAAACGATTATTTGTAGATGAGGCTCGATAGTTTTTGTCTTCGTAAATTGTTTTACCTTCATCTGACAGTCAGTTGTTTTATTCTCAAGTAAATTAATTGACAACAATTAGAATAAAACGGTGTCCCGTTTGAAGAATCGTCCCCTTGGAGCGGGCCATTAATTTAGAGCGCTTTAATTGTTTTTCGGATCAGGAGTAGACAATTATTGATCAGCTGAGCGGGATAAAGAGGTTTCAGCTATATTGACAATCAGTTATATTAAGAATATTCTTTGAACTTAAATTATTAATTTGTTTATTGCCATAAAGATAAAATACATAATATATGGATAATCACCCTAGGAAAGAGGCTAAATTAATTGCCACGGAAAATGTAAAATCAGGTCCACATCCATTAGAAGTAGTCCTCAACTTATTTTTCAGTTTGATAATTATGAAGTGATACCTACACACAGTGGCAAATCCACGTTTCGTATAGGTATTTTGTCTTTATGAAAATAAAAAATCTTTATAAGGCTCTATGTTAGATTCGAATTTTAAAGATTTGCTGCAAAAAGCCAATAAAGATCGAAATCCTATTCTCGCCATTCGTCAAGAAAAAACCAAGAAAAGGCATTTGAAAAAGTTTCGAAAAATAAAATACCTACTCTGTCTATCGAATATAATGACGTATTGGTTTTAGTGTCGGATATTTCCGGATCAGTGGTTTTCAGAGCTTTTACAATTTATTTGTATTTACATATATGACAGCTTTATCATCCAAAAAAAAAAAAAAAAAAGCAACACTCAATTAATATTAGTATATGGTAGCAATAATTTATTGTTAAAAGCTTCTCTTTCAAATTTACTTTATATGAATGTCATTATAAATGATATCCATTGTGTATTTAATAATGAAATAAACCTTGACGAGTTTATTATTAGGAGATGATCGGGGACTTTATTCAGGAGTGGATAACATTATTAATATACTTAATATATTAAGTATGTAATATAGTATACTTATTTTAACATAAGTTATACTTATTTTATTGTGCTAAGGGTTGGGCTGAATGTATTCATGGCTAAGAAAAATAAAGATAACAACCATGTTATAATAAAAAATAAGTGAAAAAAAATTAAATCAGACAGGGGAACGGTGAGAAAGGTAGAATAAGTTACTATATCATTAAAAAGATATAATAAAAAACTTGTAAATACGTAAGGAAAGTATAAAATTATATAGACCAAAAGATATAATTTTTTTTTAATACATGCATATTGAGTATTTTTTTAAAGCTTTTAATGATTAAGGATTTTATATGTATGTATATATTTTTTCTATATTTAAAATTTTGACTATTTATTATGCTGAGAGGGAACTAGATGATATACATACGAATAATAGAAGGGAAAAAATTAATAATATTATAAAAAATAATGAGAACTACAACTATAAGAACAAAAAAATTAAGCATTGCTATATTGTATCTTAATATTTACTGATCATCCCAATGTAATATAAGAATTGTAAGCAATTGTCGAACTAGACTTCGTATGCTGTGTGTAGCAATCCAATGCAGTTGGGTGCCACAGCTTTTTGAATAAAGTGATTCTCTCTCGCTTCCAACAATATGAGTAATTATAAGTTAACAATTAAATGATCAATATAAGCTAAGATATTTGCCTGTTGAGCATGATTCTGACCAAATCACCTTCTTTCACCACCGTTGGCCTAGTACTTCTTAACAAGGTTCTGCTGCACCCATGACCCTGATGGGTTCTAGCGGGACACATTTCATTTTTGCAAGGTAAGATAGAATGCGAAGAATAAATAATAAAAAAGCAGTAAGGAGGAAAGAAAGGTTAGAAGATAAGAAATAGGGAATTATTTTTTGCTCACTTTTATTTTTATTATTTACATATATAGCCGCTTCAGTTTAATAGTGATATATTTCACAAAAAAACAAAAAAACATTACAGTTCCTTTCTTTAATTGGACATGATCTCAAGAAAGACCATGAACGTCTGTTTACTGTACTTTCTCTAATGGGATTTCCCTACGGACCGTAACAAAGTACAGTCTACAATACAATCTGTAGAATAGGTTAAAGGCAAATTAAAAAAAGTTTTTTTGTTGCTGTCGTTTTTTGTCTGATGTTCCACCAATAACACAAAGCAGATATATTTACTAGTCTAATGTACATTTTTTTTTCTTCTTTAATATAGTACATACTAGTTGTTATAATATTTTTCTTGTTATGATGGTTTTGTTTTAATTTTAACGTGGTTAAACTGTATCACTAACAGTAAGTTTTAAACTAGGAGAGAAAGTCTTTCATAACTTTCTTACATGTCTGCTTTACCTATAAGAAAGTTAAAGAAAAAAAACGTAATTTTCTGTTCTTTCGTCTCATGCACAGGAGCAAGGTGAACGAGGTTGAGGAATAATCCTGCACCAACGAGTGGGAAAATGTTTGCTCAGACTTTGTTGTAATGTTGACATTACAAACATGGAATGAATCACTGTGTTGTATTGACAGTACGACTTCAGTGTGTAAATATGAACACGTACGGTCAACAGAGAACATTCATAACCAGTGGCCTTACTGACCTAGCAAAATCAATCATATTTAACCATCGGCTGAGTCCATAGCAGAAAGATTGTCTTAGGCAGAAGAATCGATGCAGAACATTTAATTTCTTTGCAAGTTCGTGGAGTTTCAGGTAGATCAAATCTCCACAGCTTCGATCCGCTACTTTCTTACACCGATGATTGCTCATTTTCCATTAAGGCTGAGCATAACCTCATTAAGAAATTTGTTAACCGAGTTTCTTAACTTTTTTTATTTAATACCAGATTGGTCTGGTGGACTTTACACGGTTAATGTAAGAGGTAATTTTTTTTTTTCGATATTTGATTATGTGAAGGGGTATAGTCTTATGCAAAAGACACTCCTATTTATATACAACGTTGTAAATAAAAAAAAGGCAAAATAAATAGATAAAAATAATGATTCTTAATAAAAGATAAAAGTAAAGTTAGTAACCAAAATAGTGGCATTTATGGATTTAACGAGATAATTGACTTATAATGGAAAAAAGTTAATTTATGAAAAAGATACAGAGAAAAAGATTAGAATAAAATAAAACTTTAAAATGACAATAACAGAAGTAATAATTATAGAACTCATAACAGGCTGTCCTACAGTAGCCTGGGTTTCAGTCTTCGGGTTGTGGTTGGGTTCCCCAGTTGTAGGTCACTGCTCCTATAACTGTCGGGAACGGAGTAGAACTTCATGAACCTTTTTTTGATGTAGTCATTTATTGTCTTCATTTGTAATTCCTGATGCAATTAGCTGTTGTTAATCTAAAATATTCAAACTAAATGAAACAAATACCACGCCATATTATTATATTTTGAATATAAGTTAGAAAATAATGGTGCAAATAGTTTAGGTAGATATTTTAAATCAAATTTTGAATTGATAATTGATAATTAATAATTTTGAAGCAAAAAAGACAAGTTTTTATTCGTGTAACGTGATGGAGAATGAACTTTTATTAACACTCATTTCAACCACTAATTTTAGTTAAGAAATATGATTTTGGTACACAATACCTAGCCATTATAGGAGCCACGGAGTACCTCCCTCATACAAAAGCTGCTCTCCTGTACTCACCGGATGAGAAAAAATTCCCTTCAAAATGGCTATCATTTACCAAGTAAAACGTAAGATCGCCTTCAACAAAGCCACTGAAATATTGGGGATAGTGGTCGATAATACCAAAACTATTCCTGAGACAACAATAAAAATCGGTTCTTTTTTTTCTCCTTTCTTTCATAAATAGTCAAAAAAATGACATGATGAGTATTTTGGATTTAGTGTATTAAAATTCAGTTCCAAACAATAGGACTCAATACTGTAGGCTATTATACATATATAGGTGATTCTGATTGAACAAGCACTCTTTTATAATAGTAGCACTACTTTTAAAAAAATAAAATAAATAATTAAATTTATTTTCCTTAGTTATTGATAAGTATCATTCGATGAACTAAATAATTAATATGTATACATTTCATAAAGGGTTATTTTTGATGAATATTACATTTCAATAATCCCGAAAATAAAACTTTTTCTTCTTTTTTTATCATCAAATCAAGTAACCCCAAAAATATTGTTGATGGTCGGCCACTCTTAGCGGAAGTGATTCAATCAGCAGAATCATAAGTCAAGAAACTCAACTAAGAAGTTAACTGAGGGACAGGTAATTGAATCGCACAACCAGCGGTTGGCAAGGCATTGCCTCAGCCAATTAACGCGGATATTACCTTTAGTCAAGTCGGAGAGCAAAGCAAACGGAAAATAAAAAAGAGATACAGATAGAAGTGCAAAGGAGAAAACTAAGAGATCGCTGGGGAAGGATAAAGCTCATTATCATAAAGCTCCGTGCAGAACCACCCTATCACCCTCACCCCCCTCCTCTTCCAGTAAACAGCTTTAAAAAGCGTGTGGTCCGAACGAATGGGGGTAATTAATTCCCTAGACCAAAGTGGATGAGGGTCTTCCACTTCTTTTTGTCATCGTCCTTTCACGGTGCCTTAGCTCCTTCCTCAAAGCTTCTCCGTTATTCTTTTTCATATCTTCTCCGATGAAAAGGCCATCTTATTTTATATACTTTTCCCGAGTAACAGGAATCCCAGCACTTTTTAACGCTTATCTAAAGAAATAAATAAAAAGACAGTGAAAACAGACAGTGAAGATATAAAAGGAGAGAGGATTCTGTAATGCCGAATAGAAAATAAATTGGAAAAGAAAACGACTCCCAGATTATCCGGGATCGGATAAGTTACTCTGGAAAAAGTTCGTTGTTTCCTCCTCCAGATTTATTTCCTTAACTGGCCTTGGGAGACAAACATAAAATTTTAATATTTCAGGCAATAAAAAAAATAATTTCCTTTTCAATCATTAATTATTTAAACACGATTATTATTTAATTTTTTTCTCTATACAATATTCGAGTGCTTTCAATGTGCTAATTAAAAAATTAATTACATATCTAATTAAAACATGAACATAATCAAGTAGTATTCTGTTCAATGTAATTTGTCGACTTTTCCAATGTAAAGTTTTTAATGACCAATTAAAATAAAAATCCGAAACATTCAGTTTATTTTATAATATATATATATGAGGTGTCCCTAGTATAGTATTTTTTAGTGATATTTTTCAAAAGGGGACATACACTGAGTTTTGATAGTATATTTAAAATTTATGTACATTTGAATTTTTCATAATACATACCCCCCCTCCATTACTTAAATAATAACACAGCTGACAAAAAGTTTTGGTTGTATTCGGAAATAGATATGTTGCAACAATATTACTGTAGACAAAGTTTTTCTTTCTCTCTGTGCTCACTCTATAGACTGTCCTAAAACTAGTTGTGTTGTCAAAATGAAAACACAGTCTACAGAATAAGTCCAATTCAGAATACATAGATATATAAGACAAACTCGACAAATTTTCAATCACTTACTTTTCGACACTGTACGATCATTGGGAACAGGAAAAATTCAATTTAATAAAAAATTGCATAAGCGAAGAGATGCATGGTCACTTAAGCATTCTGAATTCTTTGAAAAATACAAGGTGCACTTCATCTCTAATATAGGTTAAGCCTAAATGTGATCATGATATGTACCCCAACTGTACTTATTATATAATAAAAAATGATTTAATCATATTTTTTTCTAGTTGAATAGTTAATTCCCACATCTGCACTGTAATTATATTCATTTATTTTTATTATCCATATACTTTTTTTTATTGTTATCTATTGTATTAAATAAAAAGATGCCTCCTCTAAACATGTGGTTAATTGCATAATTTTATTTAATGTATTTTGTACTTAGAGTATGTACACTTTTTTTTTTAAATAAAGTTCTGGATAGGGTTACTATACAAGAGAAAATATATATAATTTTTTTCTCTTGTATAATAACCCTATCCAGAACTTTATTTTAAAAAAAAGTGTACATACTCCATATACATATATTAGTTCCACTATTCAATAAAAGTAGTGATATAAACTATTTTTCATTCCTGATTTACAATAAACATTTTGTTTAGTTATTTTTTTCTCATTTTAGTTTGTACTTACTTTAATAAATTATAATTATTTTAATTTATGGAGAGGAAAAACTTTATTAAAATACATAGTTGCGCTGCCCAACTTCATTGGACTGCTAGTCACACAGTATACTTATTTTAGTCTAATCACACGATATTTTTAATCTAACGATAAATAGGGCTATACAAGTATACAATTATAATTACCTACATTAGAACACAACATTTTTTTTTCCTTTCTTATTTTTTTTTTGTTTCATCTCTTTGGTTCTTTTATTTTTCTCCCCTTTTTCTTTTTCTCTTTTTCATGATCTTTAATCATTATTATTTATTTAATTTTTATTTTTAGTTATTGTGTATATATGTGGTATGATTTTGTACTTAACTCCTGTTGCCTATTCCCCTTAATTATGGCAGAATACATTATTCTAATAATAGTTAACAAAAAAAAATTGAACAAAGCAAAGTTACATAGACAAATATAATGAATCATTATTAATTAATAGATAGTATATATGATATATATATTTATCCAAAATATCGAATATTTTGGAGATTTGGCACATGTTAAGCTTGTCAGCTTGTCACTCTCTCCAGAACTCGTTGCACTCAGCTGGCTACGTTGTCCATTTTTATATCATGCAAGTCCATCATAACGTCACGACCCAAATTCCAATCGACTTCTCTCACGAAACTTCTCTTCGTTGGGTCTCGTCATCATTAACCATGATTCATCGGGGTGGTCTTCCAAGAAGTAGTGCTTTACCCCAGCTTGAGGATGTCCATAATTTGTCTTGATGTAACTTGTATAAAACAAATGTCATCTTGAGGTCAGGAGTTGTTAGATAGACCATTTTTATCTTTCAAGTTATGGTGAGATACGAAATTCAACTTTTTTTTCTAGTACTTGGCTTAAGAAAAAAATTTCTTGATTTAATTTACATAACCGAAAATATAAAGAGTATGATGGATTTCAAAAAACATATAAATGATATCGTTCAACACTATGTTGATATTATCAATAAAATATATTAAAAAAAAAGTAGGAAGAAAATTAGGAGAATTTCCCAATAATTGATTGATGGTATCGGAGAAATTTCTGTAGTTACAATATAACGTGAACAGTTCAAGTATATGTAGTTTACACAAAGCAGGGTTATAAAGCAATTTTTAGGTTTTCAATATTTCATCATTTGAAAACAAATAAATTGTGGTTCAAAAAATGTTAAGTACCTGTCTAAATTTATATATAAGTAAAGACTTCCATTCTTGGAAAGATTTTTTATTGAAAAATAAGTTGTCATAAGAATTGTCTAATCTAATGATCGAAAAAGTAAAAAAATAATTTAAAAACTATCAATATTATTAAATTACCGATAATGTGACTGAAATAAATAATTATAAATACTTTTATTAATATTTTTTATCTGTTATATAGCCTAAACACAATTGTAATGGTTTTCGTAGAAATTAATTGTTTAATAATTAGTAAATGAATTAATTTATTTTTTTAATGGCTCCCCTCAACTTGTTTTTTGTCCATCTTGGCCTCAAACCCAGGCTAGTCATGGGGCTTAGTTATTCTAGTGTATTAATTAATAATATTTATAATAATAACATTTTAGCTTCTTCATTTATGATTTTCTGTAAAACCTTTTGATTGCTAAGTTATACAGTTTTTTTTTAGATTTTCTGCAAAATTACTATATTTACAATATACCGAAACTTTTAAAAATTTGCACATTTTCGAGTCAAGTAAACAAAACCTTTTAATATCTTTTAAATATTTAACATTTATATATTTATTTTAGATTTTTCAAAACTACTTCATCAGTAAAAATTTAAATTGTGTATTATGCTTATAAACTTTATAGATTGTTTAATGTTTAATAAATGAAACGTAAATTAATTTTATAATAAACTTATTCAATAACTTTATTGATCGAACCATACCTTATTATAAAAAAATTAGTTTTTAATAATTAAAAAAATTACCAATGCATAGGTTTACAAATTTAAAATTCATACAAATGAAATTATATACTCGGTCTTGGTGCCTTTTGGTTATTTTAAAAATTATATCCTCGAAAGTTTTTTTAAATTATCCTGAAATAATTGTAGTTCTAACACGTCAATTGTAAGAATACTAAGAATGAAATTTAAAAAACAGATAAGCAAATTTGAAGCAAAGTGCAGACGAATTTTCAAGAGATAACTTCACAATAAATTCAGGAATCTGCGTTTAATTATCTGTTAGGGAACATTGGCCGCTTCAAAACTTCAGATCTGACACCTGACATCTGAACGTTGAAATCGTCTGGACAATCACAATATTTTAGCTAACTTTATTTCTGTCTGTAGGGTTGAGTATAAAAGTTTTTTTTAAAAACTTTTCGGGCAGGACCAGGATAATCCTCTAAATGTTTTTATATTTATTTATTTTTTCTGTCACAACCTTATATAACCTTCATACTTATATTTTTTAACGATGAAAATATTTACACATTTTGGCTCTCTAACCATAAATATAATTATCACTACATCTCAAAGATAATATTTACCATTATCGGAATGAAATACACAAGATAGGACTTGAAGACAAGAGCACATGGAGCTCGGAAACCGAACCAGTGAAGGAGATACGGTGGCTTGAATTATTCATAGCCCTCACTATCAACTGAATTAAGTTCTATTGGCAACATTATCTCACTTTTTATCGAGTCGTGCCCTGTCCCCTTGATGCATAGCTTTATTACCGCGTCACGATCAAACATTGTAGGCTTTTACACTACAGTACCTAGGATTGGTATATTCGAAATATTTTTTGCAGCTAATCACGAATAGACGTGATGTTTTGATATTATGGAAATAGATCTACTGGAAGTAATTTGAAAGGAAAATTAGAATACGTTTTGCTTATAAATGAACGCTAGCGCATCCATAACACTCCTGTTATATAGATATAACACTTATCGTCATCCATTTATGATTTTGAGAAACGGCAGGTATTTTTTGAAATGTTTTGGAATATTGAACAACCATTGCCTTAGGTCGGCCCTTGATAAATTTTGAATATATATCCATATTTCGTAGACATATCGAGTATCTGACCAGTGCTGATATGATGACATCCGAAATTTATGTGAAGAAAAAAAAGTAACAGTAAATAAAAAATAAATGACCTGACAGAGAGCGTGGTCAGTTTGATGGTTTTATACGAGAAAAGTATTTTCGCGAACATTATATGTTTTAAAGTGTTTATAAAAAACTTTTAGTACTTCAGAGTGTATAATATTTTTAGTTGTTTCGTCCTGATGTATAATTGCAAATACTGGTTTGCTCGTAACCAGATCAAAATAATGTAACACTTAGTTGCATGGGGATGGAGTCTTCTCTCCAAGTTTTTCTCTTCGGTTTTATTGGTTACAAAACCTTAATGCAAAGATGCTCTTTTAATTGACTTACATTGTTCCAAATTCTTAGAGGTTAGGTTTAGCATATATTTTCCTTCCTATGGCTCGTAAGATGTTACAAAGCCTTTCTCGAAAAACTCTTACCGTAACGATGGATGGATATTAACCATATTTCCAAAAATGGCTGAGAGTATCTTAAAAATAATCGTGGTTAGGAAATACAAAACGCTATACCCCACGGGAGTGGGATAAAGCTACTCTCCTTCAAAGCAAAAGTGAAGGCGAAAATGCCAATCCTTCAGTATTTGGGTTTAAGTTGTAATCTAAACTGAAACAGAAGGCAGTGATTAGTTCGTACTCTTCCTTTACTCCCTATAAGGGCTATCGTAAAGCCCACTTTTTTGACTTCACTTTTCCTGCCAGCTTACCCCCTCCATTATTCTCCTACTACTAAGCTGTACCCTTGATAATTCAGGATTTATTTAGATGGCCTAAGTCTTGTGGAAAATTTTGTCATCTTTATAAAGAGCAGTGATAATATTCTAGGAGATGAATGGTTTCGAAATTATTAGAATAGATTTTTTTTTATATAAGCATTTTTTTAACCACTTTCAATTGTTATTTTGCCAAATCCAGTATTAAATCCACCAACTACACAAGGTATTCACTATATAGTAATCACTTCTTTTAGTGACGATGTAAAGGTAGGTTTTGTAACAAAACAACTAGTCTAATAAGTTAATTGTTACAGTGATTAAAATAAAAGTATAACTATTTATGAATCGACTAGCAATTGCCTGTAAAAAAACCATTAATTCTGGATACATGAATTTTAATGTCTTCTTGATTGCTGATCATGGCTTTATAGCAGAAAGATTGGAGTCAAAAGTTTATAGTTGAGAGAAAGGATTCAAAGAAATTAGTGTTTTGAACAAATTAAATCCTGGCACCGAACTGGTAGTTTTTAAGATCAGCTCATACAAATTTTATGAAAATTTTTTAAAATTTAAAACTATTAAAAAGGAAAGGGTAAAACAGTATAGAAACTTCATTTGTGAAAAGTCCTTATCATAACTTTCAAAATAATCTAATCAATAATTACCTATGTTTAAAATTTCTGCTAGGAGCTTACTCAAGATATTTTTAAATATTGAAGGAGCAGAGCAATGTAGTCCACTCTTATCCTTTATCCAAGGCACCAATCCTCTAAGGGCGGGGTGGAAGAGCACCATTGAGAGGGCTGTAACAGGTCCTTGAGGAAGTGATGGATGGGGGGCCCGATGGTCGGAGGATGGGGGGGAGCTTGAGATGTTCCGGCCTGGCGGGGATTAGCCATTCCTGTCGCCAAGGGCTGATGGAAACCCGAGTCCTAGTTCAGGTTACCGTCCTGAATCGGGTGGCGGAAGTCATTAACTGAGTATTCTCTAAAGGACCATCTTAGGGAAGCAGTCCGATTATCAACTAAGGGTTTGAATTATATAACAAATACAAATTTCCCTCATTCATAACAAAATATTTAATAATAATTAAATCATCACAATACTATATTTGAGAATACAAAATACAGAAATACTGTGCATTTTCTTTGTATAATACAAAATTATCTACAAGTAATTTGATATTTATTTGTTCTTATTGGGAAAAAAAAATTAAATAATTAGTAAACAAGTTTTTTATTAAATTTCAATTTATACAATTTAATTTACTTTTAGCTAAATTTTTCAATCAAGCAAAGAAAAATTAAACGAATCAATAAAGATTTATTATTTTTCTTTAAATGAGTTTAACCATAGCGGGAATATTTTTTTCTTGTCATAAATGATAAAGCTGTAGATACTAAATTCTGGTCTATAATACACCGGATTCAATTATGAATGGAAATTATAATATGGTTCTGTTCGGTTTATTAAAATTAAATTTTAAAAAAGTAAAAAAAAACAACAAAAACAATTTTTTTCCATTTTACGGGCACAAGATTTAAAGCTTCTTTTTTCAATCAAAGGTGTAAATTATTTTTAAAATTTTTGTTTAATTATTTGTTAAAATAATCATTGCATACTTTTAAAACAAAGTTATTAGTAATTGTTCATTAAAAAAAAAAAAATAAAACTAAACATTCTCCTATTAGTATTATTTAATAAATTAATGGTGGAAAAAAAATTAAATACAAAGACCACATAAGCTAAAATTTATTATAGAAGTTTAAATTAGCACAGATTCAGCAATGCAATGTAATTTTTAATAATGTATTCAAATGAGATTAGATTTCAGTGGAATGGGTTGTTATTATAATTTTAATTTTAATTGATTGCTGTGTTGCTAGGTTCGCTGTTGCTGCTCTCTGGTATTTTTTAGCTTCTAGTATACTTCAGAATATAGGAAACGCGACATTTTTTCGTAGGTTTTAAGAGAAAAATGGAAAAAGCTACTTTTATAGCATGCAATTATTCCTCAATTGTAGGATACTAAACAACTGATCTAGTTAAAAAATTAATAACAAATATTTAATAAATAATTATATAATGAAAATCAATAATTTAGTGAAAAACTAAATTTAATATTTTTTCTAACTTACATAACAGGTATTTCTATTTTTTATAGTTAGCTTTAAGTGGTATTTCGAAAATTTATCTTTTCACAGTGTAGTTAGCATAATTTTATTAAACTTTTATTTAATTAATTAATTATTAAGTCCAAGGACCCGGGTTCGAATCCGGCTGTGGCAGATAATTATTATCTGTTACCCAGCTTCATAAAATGGGTACCCTTAATTCGGTAAAATCTGGCAGTCGAGCGTGATTCTGACCAAATCACTTCCTTGCACAACTATTAGTCTAGTAACAATGCTTCCTTACAAAGTACTGCTGCACTTACGACCCTTCCTGGGTTGTAGTGGTGCAGATTTAATTATTTAATTAATAAATATTGAAATAAAATAATTATTTAATTTTTTTTTTTTACATATTAAGAAAACTACGAATAAACATTTCTCCACCATAAGCTGAACTAAGTTTGAAATATTGTTATGGTTACTGATACATTTAAAACAAAAAACCTATGACAGCTATTCGAAAAAAAATATTGAATTAGTACATTTTAAACTGTTAACTAAGATACAATCCGGAATACGAATATTAGTAAGTAATTAAAAGTAATTTAATATAAACAATTTTATTTATATAAACACAACAAAAAAGAATATCTGATATGATATCCGTGATGTTTGATGTTTATCTTCATTATTTATGCTTTTCGAAGGAAAGATAAACTAAACCCCTAATATGCGGTGTGCTTAGGCACTTGATCAATTATGGATAAGGTTTGTTACCACTACCCACAGAAATGAGTTCCCTCTCCATTGCTAAATTTATGCAACAGTAATAGCACCTATGCAGTTGTGCCTGACAAACCGTAATTATGTTTGCATACCAATTACTGAAAAGCTTGTGCCAAATTTATTTTGTGGCCACAGGTTATACACCAAATTATTAATAAACTGCTTTCGGATTTAATTATTGAGTTTGTATTGCCGAGTAAAGCGGTGAAGAGTTAATTAACAATGAAACATATAAATGGAACCCAGGTTCAATTAAATTGGCACATTATTATTTTTTTTAATTTTGTAAAAAGTTATTGCAATCAGTGATTTATGAAATTGATATAGAACTTTTTCCTATATGATTTTGATTTTTTTTTTTTTTTTTACATTTTCTTAATAAAGTATCAAATTGAATATTTTTCACCTTTAATTATTGTTAATTATTGGGAAGATCAATGAAGAAGCAGCGATCAGCAAAAACTAATTAACACAGTTTACATAAAATTGTTACCCGAGATATCTGGATGGATGCTCATCTATGTTTATGTGTATATGTATGTAATGTTTTAAGCAAAACCAGACATCATATACATTATATTCTTTCTAAGTCTTATTGACTAGGCTAACACGTATAAAAACCTCGAATAATGTAAAAATGAATGATTATGCGATACAACCTTTAAAAAAAAAGAGATAAAATTGACCAATGATAGAAGTGACAAATGACCAAATTATTACGGGATCCAGAAGAGCTATTTGAACAGAGATTATTAGGAAAGGCAATCAAAGCTTACAGAACAGAATGCTGTCATTAGAGAGATCTAACAGGAACCAATCAGAGGCAGAAGAGGTCCTAGGAATCACCAATCAGTGGCTTGACAAGCACTCTAGGTGACATCATAGTTTGTAATCAGCTAGTGCTATTCCACCTTAAAATAGTTCACGGAAATGTATCCCTCCGGATTAGGGTTCATATATATAGAGATTTATTGTTTTTCATGTAACGTAGTCTTTCAAAGATTTAACATTTACATAAAACAACAAAGAGTGCCTTCAGAGTAACCTGTAACTAAAGTTTTTGCTATGCAACACCTCATGAGGTAATGTGTGCTTATTAAGGCAAGTTTTAATTATTGAAATATGCAAACATTTTATAAGAGAACACAGAATATTGAAAAGGGTCCAGGATTAGTACATTAAATAAATAATTTTATATGAAAATTAATGTTGATTTATTTCTATTTTTGCAATATTTTCTGGATTTGAAATTTTTTGTCCCTCCAAAACCTTGGAATATTCATTTGTATATGAGGTGTTGCATTTCATAAGTCCATTTTCTAAGTTTTTATTTCTCTATTCATTTCTAAAATACTTTTTGTTCTAGGTTTTCATGAGGTGAAAGGATTTCGTTCAAACGCTTTTGAATCACTGATATGATTGAACTGATTTTTAATAAATCAAAAGATATCAGGAAAAAAAAATTAAATAGAATAATAAAACATTGGAACGCTTGTTTCTAATTGTTGTGATGCTTGTACTTAGGATTCATACAAAGATATAATACCTCACAAGGATTCAAGCAAATGTGGATTCTAATCCAGAAGCGAGGTCCATATATTCCTATTAAAATTTTAAAATTTAATTAAAAGTAATTACATAATTTTTCTGAAACATTTTTGGCGATAATTCAGCTATATTAATCCATTCTATAAAATTTATATTTCAAATACATTTTAGATAAATTAAACTATAAATCAATAGGACTGGTAGCTAATCGTTAGTAATATTCGCTATGGAATTTTCTGGTAATGATAATAAAGTAATATCAAAACGTTTAATATTTTTACTCATTCCTAAGTTTGAAAATTATAATATTGATTATTTTTTACAAAATAAACTGAATTTTTAAAAGAAAGTTTGTTGGTTTACTTGCATACAAGTATTTTTTTAATTTAATATAATGAAAAACAAACAAATCATTTTTAAGTACTAAAATATTCATTAATGTTACACAATATAATGAATGAATTAGTACACTGTTGTCCAATATATATTATAGTTGTTGATACATTATTTTAAATATATTTTAAATTCGTTTACAATTTATGATTAATTATTTTACCTAATAAATAATTAAAAAAAAATTTATGATACAATTAATATTATTATTTTAATATTTAAAATAAATAAAAATCATAAATAAAGTAAAAAAAATGATTATACA
Organism: Halyomorpha halys; assembly: GCF_000696795.3. Taxonomy (NCBI): domain Eukaryota; kingdom Metazoa; phylum Arthropoda; class Insecta; order Hemiptera; family Pentatomidae; genus Halyomorpha; species Halyomorpha halys. Next base: position 676,777 of record NW_027115630.1, read on the forward strand.
TTATTTAAGTTGGTAATAAAGAAGTATAAGTAAATAAATAATAATAATTTTTATTACATACGTGTAATACGTGGATGGAAGATATCCAAGAATGGGACTTACCTGAAAATAATAAAACAAATCTTATATTATTTTAAAAATTATTAATAAAATTTTTTTTTAATAAAAAGCATTTGTTCAAAAATGTCTCATTGAAAAGACAGATAGATATTTTTAGAGGAAGATACTATAGTCATAGCTCGAACATCTGGTCTTATAAAATACGCTAGTCAACAAAGAAACGTCAAAGAACGTTTCAACGGTCAGTCAAAACAATAGCTTTTAACTTTCGGACTAGCGAAAATTTAGTGTGCTCATATACTTAAAATATTTTCCATAGATAAGCTCTTATCCATATAACTTATTTTTACGAAATAAACACTTCATATGATTGTAATATAGCTTTTATAAGTAACGAAGACGAACCTACTGTATTTTTTTGTTGTTGTTTTATCTTTTCATAGCATGAAAAATTCATACCTCATATCCCCCAACATTTTGTTCAATCGGGGTTTCAAACATCCTCTGATGAAAAATTATACGAGAAAAAACAAAATAATGAAGCGGAGAGGTAAAATTTAAAAACATTTTTCCGGGATTAACATCCAAATGAACCGTATGCAAAATTTATTTGAAAGGTTTTTAATTTAAAAGGTTAAATGGTTATTGAAAGGAAAGACCCAACGAGGTCCAAAAAATGGTCATGAATCCACAGCGTATATTGCTAAAAATAAATATTGAACATAATTTCCTTGTCTGCAAAAATTGAGAACGGGAAAAAAACTTTCGATATTGGGATAGATATTTGAACGCTTCAGATTCAAGAATCGATCCTTACTTACTAACGAGTAAACGGAAAAAAGGTAAAATGGAAATGGGTCGAACTTGAGCAGTTATTCTTAAGAAAAATTAAGAAAGCTACAAGTGTTGAACGAAAATATATGATCAGAGGGCAAATTATAAATCAATTTTATAATTATAATAAATATAAGAAGCAATATAACAAATTATAATAATAATGAATATAATATAATATTATAATAAATATAATAAGCAAGTTATAAATCACTTTTACATCTCTCCCAGATTTTAAATTAAGAGAAAAACAAATTATTGGGCTGTGTGGATTTGAGTAACACGTAACAGCTTGTCAAAATTGTTCTGTTAGAAACTTTATAAAAAAAAAAAATTACTATAATGACATATAACAACATTTTATCATCACACAAATAATGGCAAATTATATATTTAGCACCTTTGGGAGAAATTTATCAGTTTCTTTATAATGATTTCGGAATGTCTCTTAGTCATATTCTACTCAAAGAACATGAGAGAAAATACATTCATACATAAATACATGAGCATTTTTTTTTTTAAATTTCCAGACTCCCTATTACCATAAATGTATGAAATAAAAAAAAATATATAAATGTACAAATAGTATTTTCCTATTGCGTGAGAACATTTTAAGCTGGTCTTGTGCTTTACTGATATGCAAAATATTCAACATTTTATGAGAAGATGGTTGGGGTGCGGTCAAAATGAAACACAAATAAGTTGGTGTAACCTATTTAGGCACAATTAAATAAGTTACATTAAATTATTTTTGTTTCATTTTGACCGCACATCCAACCATTTTCTCCTCGTACGTCATCCACGGTCAAGTATCTCCCATAATTATGAATTCAAAATTGTATTGGGGCACACTTAATTCATGTTCTTTCACCAAACATAGGCTCCTAATCTAATAAAAAACACTAAAAAACCTAACTTATGTCCATGTTGCACGCGTGTGAAATTCTGGGAGCATGTACTGTAGCTATCGGATTGTAGCTGTTGCTGGCTTAAATCCTCAACAGCGGGTTTATAGAAGTTTTTAATGAATCGAAGAGCTTGTGTCGGCTATTCAAACAAGCCAAGAAGCTGTTCTGGTTTCAGTTTCTTCATTGAATAAGATGGTACCATTTTTCGTAGTACAGTTTTTTGAAACTGTTGAAGATTGCGCTGTGTGTCGTCCATTGGATAATAAGGTTGTTTTCTTATGGATATGTTTGGGTTCAGAGTTCACTAGCAAGGATTAAGGTAGAATTAATTCTGTTCCAAATCAAACCTTTATGATTAATAATACAGTGAAGTCTCAGTTATACGAATATGAAGGGGTACCAAAAATTCTTCGTATAAGTGAATATTTCGTGTAAGTGAATACACAATACATACTATGCATGTATATTTTTGAGAATTAATTATAATTAATGTATATTTTCTCGTAATTAATTGGTACATATACGTATTCTGTATGCATTTGAAAGAAAAACAAAGTAAAGTGAAAAAAAAAAAATTTATTGTATAAAAATTTAATTTATCTTTAATCCGAATTTTTTAATTTTTTACAAAAAAATTGTGTTATGTTTGTTTCATGTTGCTTTTGGCTGAATACATCATTCTTTCGTATTCTGTTAAGGTGTTAGATTCCTTCTCGCTAATTTCTTTCCCATATATAAAACGTTTTACAACTTCAAATGCTTCAAGAGCTTCTGCGAAAATGGAAGAGGCAAAGGATCTTCGTCATCTGAATCGGAATCGTCCGAGCTTATTATTATACATTAGGGAGTAGAATATAAACATAAAGAGTCATTAGGACCGGATGTTATTCGCTGAAAAAGTGGTTTACTGTTTCGTTTTTCATGGTATTTTTCGTCCTTTGTCTTGCCACGGAAGAGACAAAAATTCATAGAACTGAATAAAATTTACTGTATGTATGTACATAAAGCGGGTCTAAACTTTCATTCGTATAACTAAGTTTCCTATAAATGAATTATTATATACACATAATTCAGGGGTTTTTTCAGGGGATTGAGAAATTCTTCGCATAACTGAATGTTTCCTGTAAGTGAGACTTCACTGTATTATAACAAGTATTATCGATTTTGGAAGAATTGTGATTGATAAGGATTAAGTGAAGGATTTCATGATTTTGGAAACTAGCACATACTTCCTTACACCCAACAAGATCATACATGCAAGTAAATAAATAAAGTGTGTGTTTTACGAGTGAATATTAATCTATAAATTGCGGTGGCACTATAAAGTGCGGGTGGCGGTCATAAAGGCATCAAAATAGTAAAAGGAAACTATGTATTATTAACCAACGTTTCGTCCCATTTTGGTTGTCCTTTGTGTAACAATCTGAAAGCCCTGAAGAAGCCCTGCAAAGTGGGGCGAAACGTTTGATATCTTCATTGACCACCACCTGGACTATCTTCTTAAAATCTACTTGATACGGTCAACTATCTTGTTCCAATTATAATCCATAAACTTAAAATCACATGAAGGCTAAATTATTGCTTTGAAAAAAGAATGATTTATATATCAAAAATATAAATTGTAAGTAAAGAAAAAAGTAAAAAATATAAATTGGTTTACATAGTGGTGAATCTTCAAAATTTTTACTACTAATTTTATCGCTTTCCATATTTCGTTTAATAGGGAATAAACTTTTTGGTAGCGGAACCTTGTCAATTTCGAAATGCTGTACAGCCAGTAAAACAAAATTCAGCCGTTTTGTGAGTTTGACTACATTTTCGCATTCTCCTGGTCATGGCATATTATTTTCTCAACGTGAAATTATACTTGTCTGTATTTCTCACCATTTTCATTTATTACTAAGGAACTGTAATTAGGACCGGTTAATGTAATAAATATTTTAGCTTAATAGATTTTTTTTATATCTTTTCTCCATCTTAGACTGTAGTTGTCCTCAATTCACTGTTCTTTCTCGTTTTCGGATTAAAACTTTAAAGTATATTCTTAACTGTATACTACTCGATAAACTCTTAATAAAAAAAAGCTATAAATTTATTAAGGATAAAATTTTAAGAAACGATATAACTAACTTATACATGAATGTGAATTCATCACGATTAAGATAAATTTAATAACATAACAATTATAATGTACTAAATTTTAATTGTAAAGGGAATGAAGAGGCTAGAGAGGACTAGTGGGCAATCCGTCAGACTGACAGGAACCAAATCCCCGGGGATGGACTGTGTTGTCAGGGATATCCCAACTGACACCTCGTCGTCTGCCTCTGTCCCTTTTTTACCCTCTCATATTATAATCTATTCTACCCTCCGCTAACTCTGGATTTACTCAACTTTGTTATTATAATAGTAACAATTGTATATGTGATTAATAAATCAAATATAACTCAATGTGGCGTAATTTCCTCAGTATGCAAGACAATTTATAAATTATGACTACATAAATAGAAAATTAAACGGCTTGCATATATATATATATATATATTTATTTTGAGAGGGTCTCTCTCTTTTAAATTTTTAACAATTTTTGATGTTTTAATATTAGCTCAAAGGTAATTAATTATAAAAGTAGCTCATAATCCATATTTTACCCATTTAATATAAAATATTTTCTGGTAGGCAACAACTTTTTACCCAAATAGAAGGTAGGAATGCTCCACTCATAGTTCATTTACTGGTTTAGAAGTCCGCAGATTTCTACGGCGTAGGGAAATGTTCTAAATGCTGAGATACAAACAAATTTTGTTGAGACCTGGTATACACCGAATAAACGCAGATTATACCTCTTGAAAAGGTGTATCATTTTTTTCTCAAAGCAGTTTGGAAATTTGTTTCTTACTGTTAAGAACAAAGATAATTAACAATCATATGAAGATAGCGAAGCTTATAGTAGGCAAAACATGAAGGGTTGATCAAGGAACTTAAAATATGAAAACAAATAATACAACAGAAAATGTTGAAATGCTGATAAAGTTAATGATGGCAAAACATAAAATGATTAGTAATGAAAACAGAAATTGTGTATTCGATCAATGATGTAACTGTGTTTAAATGATGTCCGTAAACAGATAACACAATATGTATCTAAAAATCTTCTGGGCAAAGTAGTATAAAGATCGAATTTGATGCTAATTTGTGAAAAACTCTTTTGTTTCTTCAAATAAAAATTTTTACAGATGTGCTAGATTGAAAATGAATTTTTTTTTAGATTTACTGAAAGTGAATCGACCTTATTAGATAGGAAAAAAAATTGAAAACTCAAGAATTTGAATTTAGCAATTTTGAACTTCGTGTAATTTGTAATTACACTTCCAAAAACTTGTAAATTTGTTTAAAACGACAATTGAAACCTAGGTTTGGAATAAAAGAAAGCAGTTAAAATAATTTAAATGGGAGTTTCCAATAATTCTCACGAATTTTACCGCCAATTTAAGTAAGTATTTATGGTTTGAGAGTGCAAACACTGACAATGGAAATGTTTTTAGTTTTACCCTCTCCGTTTTTTTTATCCAGTTAGGTATAAGATATAGGAGTGGAAGATCGCTGACCATGTAACAAACTTGTTGGTTAACCATAAATGAAGAGTAGATATTCAATTGAACTAAGCCACCATCAGTGATTTTTAGAAATTCCCTTCAAGTTGAAGGTTTTACTAAATTTTATTAAATTGCTTTAGTACATCGAACCCTTACAATGGAACCATTTTAGGTTCAGGACGGGACTGATTTTAAAAATATCTAAGTTTCATAATGCGGAGTAGTCTACAACATCTCATAAGTACTGAAATTAAAAAAAGAAAAGAAACAATGAGACTCCAAACCAGATCGAACGCACTGTTTAAAACTGTGAAATGATATAAAACTAAAAAAAAAATCATTATAGATTTAGTGTTTGACTGATTGAGCGAAAAAAAAGTAAACACTATTAATGGAGGGATAAAAAAATAAATAAAAAAGGCATAAAAAAAACTACCTCTTAAGGGAAATGGTTTTGAACCTCTAAGCGCTCTGTATTATTCTCTTATTCAATAGCTCTCATTTCACGCTATTCTCAGCTGTACTTTTTAAAACATCCTTATTTCTAAAAAATTATTTCAGTGACAAACATTTCCACTTTCATTCATAAACGACTATCTTTTGCTTTTGCTAATATTGAGAGCCTGATTTAGTATTCCATCAATTACTGTCATTATCTATTTTCATTAAGCATTATGCTATTACTATGCTACATCCTTACTTTCTCGCAAGGCTTAATAGATCTAGCAGTAACGTGAGAGCAAAAGCGTGTCCTCTAATTATGATTTAACTAATTATAAAAAAATATAATATGCTAAATTAAATAGACCTGACCCTCATAATTTTTCATCAAATATATCACTTCTTCAACTGGTCTTATTTTTAAGCAGAATAAATACTTTACAACACCTTCTATTCGTCAATTCGAATTAAACAAACGTAGAATGCTTCCTTATTAATAATGGATGCTTTTAAGAAATATTTAATAACAGAGGATATTAAAAATGTTCATCCTACGCCCGGTATTATTTAATTAAACGGCCCCTCGTTTTAATCAGATTTAATATTTTATTTATAACATTTTAATAATAATTAATAAATTTATGGGCGATGAAAGACCAGCCGCCCCTTCTTGTGGCTTCAAATGGCGACACAAGGCTTTATCTTCAGCCACCGCGTGAGCCGATAGCATCGCCTTTGTTGAACTTAATTTCATTAACCAAGAGGTAGATTACTCTGTTTTTCATTTTACCCCTGAAAAGGTTTCAGATTATTCAAGGTTTATTTATTTATGAATAAAAAAACGTTAAAATTTAACAATTAATAATAATCATCAATGATAAATTTGTTTGTAGGAGGCAAAATAAACTTTTCATCAAAACTTAAACATTTATTTATTATTATTTTTTTTAAACTAGAGGATTTTAAAACCACACCGACTCTGGTACATCAAATAAAAAAAAATCATTAAAATGATGCAACCATCAATATAATTTAAACATGACAAGATTTTATAGGTCCTAAATAGTACTTACTGATTGCTAAATGCTAACGTTTACCGACCAGAACTCTAAAATCCACGATAGGATAATGATTACAAATAAGTCCTACCATGGACTCCAGATGCACCTTAAATGCAGAGAGGTATCTAGGACCACTAAGATGCGCCTGTACAAGACCCTGAAAATGTATTGACCGACGGATCGGAATGCTGAACACTTCCTAGAACTCAGGACTCTCGCTAGGTTTGAACGCCAAATCCTCTTAAATTCCATTGGGTTTATACGCACAAAAGTGGATATTTTATTATATTGGATAATGTAAGTGGATATTTTAAGAGCTGGTGGATATTTTAAACAATACCGACATTGTCCCAGTCATTGATATAAGTCTTGGGATGGCGAAACTTCTGACGAGAATAGTTGAGAACCAAATTCCAAAGAATATGCCTGAAAAACAGATACAAGGACGGAAACTATCTGGAAGAACTAGCCTGTGCTGGACTGATGGTATGGCAGACGACGCTCAGTCCATTCTGGGCATCTTAAACTGAGGAACAGCAGTAGAGCAGAGAGATGGCTAGTGGTCGAGGTTACAGGCAGCCTGAAGAACTATGTCATTCATCAAATTCTAATTTATATCTCTATAAATGTCATCTTTGTCTATGAATAAAGTCTATTGGCTGGCCTTGAAGATTGTAGTGAAATATTTCGAACAAAGTCTCTCATTGAAGGGTCTGCCCCGATGATCTGTTGTTGGCTACTTACCTAGCTCGGAGTTGTAAGGACATAGTCATAAAGTACCTTATTATTAAACGTCTCCTATAAACGCACACGTTTAACTTACTTAACAAAGTTTTCGTCTTATAAACGATCCTTAATAAAGCAATAGTTTCCAAGCAATTCCTCTGAGTAAATGGAGCATTTATAAAGAAATATTGCTAAGAGAAGCTAATTATGTGCATTTAAAGGAGAATTTTCGTAAGGTGTTCCCTTGGGATGTTCATAAATGCATTTTTTTAAAGTTTTTTTTTGTAACAGCAGGGCAGAATTTGTTGGTGTTTTTTTTATTATATCTTTTTTTATTTATTGAATTTGAGGTGATTAAAAATAAAACAAAGTGATTTAGGTGGATATCCATGGACTTATAAACTTTATTTTACCAACCTACATTGTCTCAAACCTGATGAAGGTTGAAAAACGTACTATAGTGAGATTGAACACTGGAATCAGAGTAGTCTTATATAGAATATAGATGTTAAGATATTAATATGGAATCTCATTATATTCATAAGTGAATATTGCTTTCCAATTAAGTTGAAATAAAAATTTATGGTTTGAGTGGATTTATAGTCTGTATATGCACATTAAATTTTTTTTTATCAGGTTATAGCTACAAATGGAAAAAAAAATTGTATTCAGTAAATTATATCAAAGTAAAATTGTTTTATTGTTTGTGAGAATTATATGAATTCATTAAATGCAAAAAAAAAAAAAAAATCATTTTCACATAAAGAGGTTCCGTCCTAACAACACACCCATTTCGGAAAAAATTCCATAAATCTGGAGTCTAAATGAGAAGAAACTGAGATCTCATCATTATATGGAAACGGTAAGAGAATTAGTTCTCAGCAATTTCACACTACACAAACTCTCCTTACTCTACACACTTCATAAATATTAATGTACTTACTACACAAAGATATTTGAAAAATTAGCTAAAATTTGAAGATGTTAAAAACTACAACATGGTTTGGTCACGGTTATCTATAACACCTAGTTTCATCGAAAATCGTAGAAGAAAATCTTTGAACCGGAATATCGAGGCGTTCCATGTTAAAGGCAGATTACATATTATCATTTTCTCATATATGTGGTTAACTAAAAGAAGAAACTATCAACTGATGGGCTTGTTGCCCACATATTGCGTTTATACTCCATAAATTAAAAGACAAAATTCTAAACAGAAAAAGATAAATACTTCAGAAAGATATTAAATTGAATGAGGCGGGAAGAGACACGATGATGACGATACAGTGGGGCGATAAGATACCACCCTAGTCATTATTATTAATGGAGCGAGAGATCAGCGGGCCTCAGCGCCATGTTCTCCTCATCAGGTAATGGAGAGGCCCCCGGCTGTCCGAAGATTTAACTTTTATCTACCGAAATAGAGGACCTTGTCATCGATATGCATCCATTTAATTGACTTCTCTTCTCCTGACTCTGAGTAGATAGATTAAATGTGCTTCTTTGTTTCACCACAAATGCCTAAAAAAAAAAAAGAAAAAAAAAAAGAACCTTATACAAGGTGTTCTAGCAGGAAAGATAAGTAAATTAGGGAGAGACAGTTTATACAATTTTTAAATTCCAATTTGTCAATTGAAAGACTCATTTAGAAATTCAGAATGAGAAAAAATTGCCGCTCTGAATAATACAGAAATATTTGTATCAAATCAAAGTACAGTATTAAATGAAAATTGTGTGCGAGTAGATTGAAATAACTACTAACTATTTAGTTTTTAGTTTTAAAATTCTATTGATTTATATATTCATCATGATTGTATTCAAATATTTCATAATTTTTTTTAATATCTTTATTGAAATTGGTGACAAAGTAAGGAGCATTGAGGATTTTGGATTGTAAGGATTGAATACAAGAGGAAAAAGGTTTAGTGGGGCCTCAAAGCTCAACTCTATATGTCCAGATGGGCCTTATTACAGTCATGTAGATCAGTCTTTTGTAATGTGTTGGAAGTTTAGACCGTTGTCCAGTAAGTGCTGTAATAGTCGAAATCGACGTGCAGTTTCCTGTTGTTTCAGTCTTTTTTTGAGGATTCCAGGTTAATCGTTTGTCCAAATGTAGTCCAAGGTAGCGGATCTGTTCGACACAGGGGTAAGATCAACATTATTAAATGAAACTGTAGGGCAGTCGGTAGGTTTACGTCGAAGGGTAAAGGTGATTTAATGGGATTTGTTGGAATTTATTTAAGATATTATTTTAAGATTACTTAATCCTCCAATTACGACACCGTTCTTCGAGAGCTGCGATAAGGAATTGGAGAGTTTGAGATACAATTAATGGGTTATTATTAACTGAGAGCACACGTGTATCATCAGCATACGTGGTGAGGATAGTGTTAGGATTGGTTGGAATATCTGTATAAACGGTGTAGAGGATGGGACCAAGGATACTACCTTGAGGAACACCAGCAGACTGAGAATAGAGGGATGAATAGGAACCATTGTGGTTTACTTGGTCATACATTTAATCTCTTTTTTTTAGCATTTATAAATCAATAGAAGTTGTTTGTCCATATAACCATACAACTAAAAATAAAAATAGAAAACATTCAAATTAAATAGATTGACAATTATCGACCTATTTGTAAAATTAACTTGATGGAAACACGTTAACATCAAGAAACCATAAGAACTCCAAAGCTGTAAAGTTTAAGCTACAAAACAATATTTTCATCTCACGTAATATCAAAGAAAGTTTAGACTCACCTGACTTGAAATATAAAAAAATTACTGTGTGAAGGCCGCCTTTGTAAAAGTCAAACAAAAATTCGTTACTTAAGAAATAAAAAACCCGAACGAATAAGACTCCATAAAAGATGTAAAAACAATTGAGCCAAAGAATGTTACAAAAGAAAATGGATTAGATCATGAAAACTAACTTGAAAAAGGTTTCCAAAACAATCGACATTCCTCACTTGGTTATATTTTATTTAATGTTTGATAGACGATTTGGCTATTAAAATAAATGAATTTAGTTTCTCTATTTATACCGGAAGTATTTAAGTTTCCCACGGCACTAGCCCACAGCAATAGATACCTCCTGGGAATTTCCTGCCTCGAATGGGCAATGAGTCCTTGATAATGCGGGCATTGATGCTTTATCCACGGGTCAGTGGATCTTCTGATAGTCCCACCACCATGTGATCTTGTTCACTCCAGGCTTTGAGCTGTATAAGACCTTTCAAGATCATATGGTAATCTGTAGTGCAAGTGTCAAATATCAGGTAGAAACTTCGTATAGCAAAAATATTCATACAAAAACTTCATTTGAAAAAAAAGGAATATGAAATAAACGTAAAAGACAAAATCACTTCAAGATTTAATTTATTTTAAAAATTCGTCATGATTATTGAGAATCTATCCTAATAAGAATTCATCATCACATGCCTTTCAGTATTTTTGGTCATATTCAAATTTTGATGACCAATCCTTACAGGGATTCGAAGACTGTAGACCTTTGTTACTGATATGCACAAAATATATTTGAAATGCAATCGTGTATGTCGTAAAATAAATATATATCCTTTATAGCTTTCTCCTTTACAGTCCCAGGGAAATGATCAGTTGAAGGGAACTGCATTATTTCCATCTCTTGGGTTCACAAACGCCTGAGTATTGTTCGCGTCACACACCATATAATATGCAACATAGAAAACTGTCATATGAGGCTATTAGGTTTATTTTAATTCCTGGAAACCACCCCCAAAGGGCTAACTCCTTCTTATAGTTCTATGCTCATTCCCTACTTCCTGACATTCTAGATAAATATCCTAAGTAAATCAGGAATAAAATCATTCTCAGTCTCAATCTAGAGTTTAGAAGTCGAATAGTATTGTCGGAGGAAGCTCTAGGAGACCAGCTGTAAATAGTAATCTGCAGTTTTATATATTGAGTCTTAGTCTGTACACCATTTCATATGATGTAAATAAAGTACATCTAACACTAACCTGTTGTTTGAATATCGTCACTGTCAAATTCCGTAAAAAATTATATGCAACTCACGGACGGCTATAGGTTGGATCGGGTCAAAAAATCATTAATGTAAATTCAGTTTACAATTAGGTTCTCTATAAGAATCATTCTTTGAAAATAAAATATTCTGTAAGTTCATTCGTAATATCTAATAACTTCCAAGTTTCATATCAAAATTCTAAAAACTCAAGGAAAAAATGTAAAATCTGTAACAAAGAAAAACAATATTTTTTGTTTATATCTTTTTACTCCTGACCTTAGTTTTTTTAGTGTTATTTATCCTTCCTCGTGGGTGAGCATTCATGAGTATTAGTATTAATAATCAATAAATAGTTTCTCAGTAAAAATATTTAATTTATACTTGTGCCTTAATGTAGTTTATAAAGGTATCTGTAATGAATTTAGAATGGAAAGGACAACAGCTAGCTTAATTTGCTAATCAACATAATTTCGGTGGGTGGAAGATAATGAATTTGATGTGGCCTAAATGATCATAATCTTTACGAGACATTGACACGAGCCCACATCCACTATACAAATACACGATAATTCGCTAATGAAATTTAATTCAATAATAACAGTTTATTTATTAGATAATACTAAATAAATAATACTAAAATACTCAACTAAATAAGTAGAAGCACAATTAATGTTGTGAAGGAAACAAGAAAGAGAAAAAAAAAACAAAAGGAAACCAGGGGGGTAGATAAAGGTAGACATGGTTCTCACAAAAAAACATTAAATTTCTCAAACAGCAGTAGATGAAAAACTTTAAATATCTCAACCGCCTAAAAAATAGTTTAAATACCCCCAAAGAACTCCTTCTATATGTGGTGAGTATCTTTCATTTCATTGAATTTAACTCACACTCTCAAATATTTATACTTGACCTATTCACTGTAGTGGTAATGGTCAAGGAAATATTAGGATAGCTATATAAACATTGCGAGGTTATAAATTATAAAGTGCGAATCTATTGCGTTACTTTAAGGGTAAAAGTTATAAAAAAAAAAAGTCAAAGGAGAATAAAATTGGAAATATTACAGAATTTTATATAGAGATGGGTAAACATAACTTTTCGGAAAAATTATGAAAAACTTAAACAATGGACAGAGTAAGCTGTCAGGAAAAGTGAAGCCAAAAATGTAAGCCTTGGTGGAAATCCTCAGAGAAGGAGGAGGGTTGTCTTAAAAGTAGGCACCACTCACTGGCTACCTTCTGTTTCAGCTTATATTACAATGGTGGACATTTCTATTAATCTCAACAAAAAAAGAGCTTTGCGATATCACCTCATCTCTTTTTTATTTCATTTTCCATTTAAAGGTGATTAGTTTATGTCAACCATTGGTAACGTTAGTAAGATTCATAGGTTAAGCCCAACCCATAAGCTTCAATGGCGTAGCAAGAAGTACTGAGACCCAGATCAAAATCTTTTGTGTCTCATCCTTCTTCTCTACAATTTCTGTGTTTTTCAAATTCCATAAATTTGTCATTATTAAACGCAATAAAATAATCTGTCAATAAGGTACCTAATTTACAAGCCATAAATATCAAATATATATATTTTTTTCTAATAATTTATTTTTTGATGTTTACAACTGTATACATACATACACATCAAGTAAATTTGCTGTAAGTGAAATTATGACATGATAAAAACATGTGGAGAATCTACCCATTGATAGAACTCCAAAAACATTTCTAAAGAAGAAGATCTCGAGGTCATCTTCTTTTCAGACGTCTAGGAGGATTATTGGGTAGTGAAGGAGAAGCCAGGTTAGAAACGAGTTGGTTTGGGTGGTTGGAAAGTTTATTATGGAAGGATTGGTATGATTTGGATTGATTCTGGCCAAATCGGCAACATATAGAATATTGAGGTCCTGATGAATGATTTGATTTGTGACAAAGTAAGGAGCATTAAGGATTTTACGAAGGATTTTGGACTGTAAGGATTGGATTCGAGAGGAATTAGATGGTTTAGTGGAGCCCCATAGCTCAACTCCGTATGTCCAAATAAGCCTTATAAGTCATGGAGATCAGTCTTTTGTAATGGATTGGAAGTTTGGACCGTTTGTCTAGTAAATGTTGTAATAGTCGGAATCGACGAGCAGTTTCCTGTCTTTTCAGTCTTGTATGAGGATTCCATGTCAGTCGTTTGTCCAGATTTAGCAAAAATATTTAAAGTAATTTCAGCATTTGTACATCAGTTCCATTTTATACAACCTATAAAACATTTTTTTTTCCTAATTTATGGAAAACATATATTATTAATTTATTCCACTTTTCATTTAACTCAAATTATTATTCTACTTTTTTTATCGTTATTTTTTTATTATTATTTATATAATGTAATTTACAACTGTACAAAATAATACAATAGGTAAATATGTTGTATGTTTCATATACACTTGAAAATCTTGGGAAGGAACCACCCATTGGTGGTACTTCAAACATTAATTTAAATTAGAAGGTCCCGTGGCCATCTTCTTTTCAGACGCCTCGGATGATTATCAGGGATTGTTAAGGATGAAAGATTAAGAATTAATGGGTTAGGATGGTTAAGGAGTTTGGAATGAAAAGACGCATTTCTGTTTTGGGTCAAATCTGCAACGAATGGGACGTTAAGGTCTTTGTGAATGAGTTTATTTGTGACCTAATAAGGAGCATCATGAATCATTAAATTAATTTAGTTTTTTGTTCTACATTCCATTACTACAAATTAAATCTTATCTCATGTAAGAGCATCGATGAATAAAAACCTAAAAAAAAAAGCGATCAATTTCTTTATGTTTAAGGTGATAGAACGTGCATTGTGACATTACCAAAAAGTGTACTTGTAAATTTGATAAGGATCCTTGCAACCATTCTTAATATCGGAACATTTATAATGTTATACGGAACATGTGTATGCAACTTATAAAAACTATTAAATTTCGATAAATTTGTAAAATTATAGATTTAGTTAAAATAAGATAAAAAAAATATTTAAGATAAGTCCTATTTTTTTCTTTAATTTCAAGCTGCCCCTTTCACTCTTACAGAATTATTGTAATCTCTAATACTCATACATACTTAAAAATACAACTCGGAACACTTAGGCTTGTTAAACCATAATTATTCTTGATGCGAAACAACTGAAACGTCTACAAATCATACAATATTTCTGAGAAAATGAGCTATCGGGATCAATCCAGTACACAAAAGTAATCACTTACCCCAGTCCAAACACTTATTGACTTTCTAAACTGAATTTCGTAGAAAGATGGAATGGATTGGTCAATTCAATGATGAATGTGCTCCACATGAGCTTATTTACTTTATAAAAAAAAGTAGAGGAATTCTCAGGAAGGTAAGGAGAAAATTCAAACAAAAGAATGTAGTGATTCCCACGCACTACTCCAATATAGGAGTAAGGCTTGTACTCATACACAATGTTGGGTCAGAACATACACTATTATAATTACTGCTTTAATTAGATGTACAGCTGTCCACTTAATAAATAAACCTTCAACGGACCCTTTTCAGTTGAGAACGAATCATTAATAGGGGTATTCATGATGTGTTAAATGTAAAATGTTTTACCATGTTAAATGTTATACGTATAGCATTGTGAGCAGTCCTATGTAAGGCCATATTAAATGGTAAATGCATAAGAGCTAGCGGATTTTCTGAGCAACTAGTTTAGTAAGCTTTCCTTCTAATACTTCATGTTACTGTTTACTTCTATATTTTGATTACAGTAATTTAATACAACATGTCTAAAATAAGTGTAAAAAGTAGAAGTGTAAAAGTTTGGCTAGTGATTTTTTAAAAAGTCCAAAACACAAGACACAAACTACGAGTAACACATCAAATAAAATGGTGACAAGCTCTGATGGTCTGTTTCGTGACGTCATTCTCCATTTAACAGACCTAGTAACAGACTCTCAACCATGTTACACGTTATATCGTTTTAACATGGTAAAAGAAGGAAATATTTCTCCATTTAACATATGTTTTTCCATATAGCACGCTTTAACATGTTAAACTAAAGATCATGAATACACTTAATGTAGTATATTAATATAGTATAGTGTAGATAGCATAGTAATTAATATGATATAATATAGTCGTTTTAAAGGTCTTATAAATAGTATGACTGCCACTAAAGAACACTAAAAGAAAATAATATTCAGAAAAATATATATGCAATTGCGCCTAATTAATAACCTCCTACGGATCCTCTTCAGTTGAGATCAAGGCATAAATTATAGTAAAGTATAGATAGTATATTACTATATTATAGTGTAAATAGTATAGTATAGTAATATGGTATAGCATAGTCGTTTTAAAGGTCTTATAGGTAGTTAGACTGCCACTAAAAAACAATAAAGAAAATAATATCCGTCAAAATATGTACGCAATTGCTCTCTGGACGATGATAAATAGAGGCCATTATTTGCAGCTTAGAGTGAAGTTTGTAAGTAGATACTATAAATAAAGCAACTTTATTACAGTATACAACTTTAAAGAACTAATTGAGATATACAGTTTCCTTATCAGTTATTGAACAGCGCAGGAAGCAATGTTATATTAAAAAAATTATGTGCTTATGCCACTAAATGTTCTTTATTGCTCGTAGCTACAAGATAAATCTGTTTTATTTTTAACTTTGAGAACTAATATTTTTATTTATTTATTTATTTATTAATAAGAACTCAACTATCATTAGACTTCCTGTCATTTTCTAAATATCAGTCACCTTTTAAATATTGCTCCATTCAACAATAAAGGAATCAAACATTTAACACCTAAATTTCCTTTTTCCGTCTTCTAATATTTTTGGGTTAAGTTCTTATGAGATTGTGACATGTCGAAAATCAACCAACATACTCGGTATAAGAGTCTGTTTCACAGGTAAGAAAAAGAACGCTAGCACGGAGAACGGGAGTTTTTTTTCTTCAATTTTAGCCACTTTTAAATATTATTCGATTTAACAATCTTAAGTTATTTAATTATAGTAAGTTCTTATTTTAAGAACTCTACTGGAACCATAATCAACTTTTTATGATTAAATACTCGTATATGGTTATTAAATTACGAAGAACAGGTGCATAACTGTATAGACTTATTAAAGTGTTCTGTAAATAGGGTGGATCAAACAACTCTCCAGATCCGGATATATGGAATACGTAGTAAGGTGATGTATTGTGATACAGGAAAATTTCCTTTTTTTTCTGTTTTTCAGAATTTGATAAATATTCTAATTAGTATGAATGACTAAACTAGTGAAAATTTAAAAATAATTAACAAAATTTAAATGTCAAATAAGCCATTTTTTCACTTATATTCGTATATACAGTTGAAAAATATTTTTTTTTTTTCATGTAAGGCAAATATCATATTGTTAAAGTCTTCTATTAATCTAAATCCTGCTATAAAAAAAAATTACTAAAAATCTCTTTAAAGATTTTTTTTTCGAAAAAATATCCTAGTAATTAATTTGGTACTTTATTCTTATTTAATATTAATAATGGGATAACCTCATTTAATTATTTATTAATACAGCCTAACGTTTTAATTAACTCCCAAAGGGGAATGAGAACGAGTTATCTTACGGATTACTAACCTATTCTTGCTAAATGCCGAAACACATGACTAATTATGCTAATTATACCGTTAATAGTTAATTAATTCGTGGGCCTCACACGAATAAAAGTCAACCAGGGCATAATTAAAACTATCATTATTTAAATATAATGCTGATTGGAAAATCGTAATTCTGGCTATAAGGTGGTCACTGAGGACCAATCCATACTTAATGCAAGAATCATAACTAATGTTAAATTCACTATGGATTTTTGGAGTTGTATTTATAATTTATTTTTATTAAAAAAATAAAAAGCGGAACGATGAACCTCATGTTTTTTTACTTATCTGTGAGGTTATTCTATTCTAGCATTAATAACAAAAATCGTTGGTCAACGAATTCAAAAGTAACTAAAAAATTTAAGATATTTATTCTATAGAATAATTGATAGCAATATTATACAATTTTATCTATATTGTACTAATTATATATCGTTTTATGACTCATGTCCTCCATTGAAAACATATAGAGAAAATATCAAGAATTATTTCACAGTGCTACCGCGAAATAAATATTGACTGATCTAGGTAGAAATCGAACCCACAAATTCTGAACCAAACACTTTGTGACACTTGCTCCAAGGAATAACTTACAATTTTTTTTATTTTTTTTTATAATAAATCGTGTTTAAAAAACATATTAATTGCTATGAGATAACAAGTGCTTTTGTAACTTCTAAATTGCTTAGAATGTCCACTATATTTATAGTTTTGGGGCATTAAGTTTAAGTAGTTATAGAGGTACTAATTAGTGCCCATCGATTCTCAAGTTATATCAATATTAAATTAATCTATACATTAAAATACATTCAGATTTAGTAGAAATTTTAAAATATGTGTTTTCGTTAGCAGAATGTAACGAATGAGTGGAGTATTCGTCAGTAGGACCCTTTAAATAGTTCTCACAAGCACTCCAACCAGTCCACTTCATCGTTCCAATTTTAAATTTCAAGGGACCGTCAGAGGCAACCGTAAGATCTAAACCAATCGTTTTAAAATTATCTACAAAAGTGTTTTAAAGTAAATTATTTTTATATTTACATTTGTAAAAACAATTTAAGAGAACTTAAAAGATTTTTCCTTCATCTGTTTCAAGGGCATTTTTGATCATAAATAAAATCCTGAAAATATTTAAAGAAAAAAAAAAAGTTAATATATAGAAAAAATTACTCACCACAAAAGTTTTTTCACACTTGACTTCAGCAACGTGCGGGAGGCCGTAGATCTTCAGCTCCTGAAGTGCTCCCTTCAAAATAATAATCACTGCTAAGTATTTATTTAACATAATTATATTTCACTGCGATCTCAGTATTGCTCAACTTCAAACCATATCCTGGTAAATCATAGCTCAAACCTGAATTTCATCTCATGATGTTTCCAAAAACGTTACTGGTTCTCCTAGAAATTTATTATATTCTTATTATATACGTGAATCGGATCGTTTGGCAAACTTTGTTTTACAAATATATACATAA
>NW_027115630.1:695762-707793 GCF_000696795.3 Halyomorpha halys
GAGAGAGAGAGAGAGAGAGAGAGAGAGAGAGAGAGAGAGAGAGAGAGAGAGAGACATAGGCTCTTTGAACTTCTCAGAAAATATCGAATGTTTAAATTATTTATTTCTTTTATCGAGCTTTATGTTTCTAACGCTTTTTATTTATATTTACGCTTTGTAAATGATGCCTTACGCATCCGCTTATCTCTGTTGACAACTCATTAACGACATCCAACGATGAATGGGCATCATAAAAAATGGGAGGCTTATCGGCGTGACCCTTGTAGAAAAAAAAACTCGATCACATTCCCGTAGTAGCTATTAATCACAAAGATAGACAATGAAGACGAAGACCAAAGGTTATGCAAGACATCGCACTCGAAAGGAGGTCACTGACTTTCTGAAGGAACTTTATCGCCAGCTGCTATGGAATCTTTTTTCGGCGATACACCGCCGAGATTAGCCGAATAGCGATCTATTCTTAAAAGGGATCCGATTTTGGCAGGACTTGAGAGGATATTGAAATTATCTACTAGTAACGAAACCGATGTTATCTACCGGCCAAGTGGATCAGCAGGACTAGGGGAAGTAAAATATGTGATATATAGAGTAAGGTTGAAAAATTGAACCAATCTAAATTTTTCAATTATTTTTTTACAATTACCTAAATGCGGAAGAGGTCACTTAAAAAACGTGATAAGAAAGTAGAATGTTCTACGATAATGTTCACTCAGTAAGAACATAAATATTTGCAACATAATACTGTTTTTTTTTTCTAAAAATAAAATCCAATATGTGCAATAGAATACAATTATTATAAAAAAACAGCAATAATAAATCCCTACATATATATGTTTTATATTTATATATATTGCAGATATACATATATAGGACCCTTACCAGAGTCTCGGAACTAATCGGTGGAAAAAATAATATTCTTATAAATATTTAAGTAGTGAGGAAATACTTAATTGAATAAAGCAAAAAAAGATAACCCGGTTTGTACATACTATTGAAAAACCAAAATATTGTTGTAGATTTAAATCAAATAATGAATATAAATAAATTTATCTATTAATTTAATTATTAGATATTCAATTTGATTTTAAATGCTTTAATCATAAATTAATATGTACTTGATTTTTATATCAAATTTTGTGATATATTTTTATTTTTACCTAAATTATGTGTTAAATTAATTATTAGTGTATGTTCTTGTTTCTTTTATACGCTCTGGATGAATAGGCACTCCCGCTTAACCCCATAGTAAGGGCCTCGACGAGAAAAGATAAGCAGTGCTTTGTAATACACATAAATGCAAAGTAAAATGTCAGAAACTATAAAATAATGATAAAAATACATATATTATTATTAGTTATAGAAAAATTTGGGGTGGTGTGCGTATCACACAATTTTCACTAACAATCCTACTACTTCCATCTGCAAGTTTTTATAGATTAGTGGGCTCTCGTTGAAGTTTACAATGTTTTTGAGGTTTTCGATAAAGAAATCTAAAAACCAGTGGAGGCAAAAATTATGAACAAATATTTAGAACTATTGGAACTCAAAACGTGTTTTTCACAATATTTCTCCCACGGGTTTATTCCATATATAAGTAAGTAAAAGTAATTATATTAGCAACATATAAATGCTTTAATTTCGGTTCATATTCAAAAAGCTGCTTAAAAACAAAATATAAAAAAACAGACTAATTACCCAATATTGTATATGTCAAGTTCAGGATATGTAAAAATTTCCAATACTGGACAATCACTTGCTAATATTATAAACAGATCATAAAAAAAAGATATTTTAAAATTTAGGACGAACCAGTTACGTAAGCAAATATTATTAGGTCATATTAATTGGTGCAGATAAAAATCCCACTAATTGTTGCTTGGCCAAAAATTATGTAAACAAATTTTAAAAATTAAAATAAAATAAAAATCATACATATATTTTAAGAGTACATATAATATGTTTACAGAGCGGAGTTATGCAGTAATTTATATAAACTTTTTTTTTTTAAATATACAACATATAATTTAAAAAAAACTGAAAAATGTTTTAGAGAAGCAGTAGGATAATCAATCAGATTCATAGATGTTGTTACTATGTAATGAATATATAATAGAAATTATTGATCGACACAATAAAATTGAGTTAAGTACTCTCAGCACCTTAATTCAAAGGCAGAAATATATATTATTAATGCTATAGGTAAACAGTGATAAAACTGTACCCGTTAAGATCAAAGACTATAAAAAAATACTGGCCAATAAATATTTCTTGGTTAGTGCAAATGCCTGGCCTTAACCCTAGCTAGCCAAGGGGGGCAATCAATTTCCCAAATCTTCTCTAAAGCCGGAAAATTTGTGGGGATTTAGTTAAGAATGGTAGACCTGGCCAAGTTATTTCGGAAAAAGGTGCTTCTTGATATAGCTGTAGCGATCCTATCTCCGTGCCTGGAGAAACAAAGGGATACGAACCAATCTACTGTAGATATTTAAAAGATACTAATAATCTAGCGATAAATATAAGCTTAAATAAAAAAAAAAGATAAATAAAAATATCAAACAAATAGTTTGGTCAAGTAGTTTGTATAAGCTGGTCAAATATTTCTTGAAAATGTGACAGTTTTATAAAAATTTGATTTTAAAATTATCAACTATTTTTCAGAGAGATTATATTATTATTATTATAAATTATAATATTTTGTGCTAAAGGTGTATCAAAAAATAATTCCTAAAATTCAAAAAGAAGAAATGATTTTGATTTTTCTCAGTGCTTAGTGAGGGAGTAGGAGGGACAGAACCATTCATACCGCAAAAGGGCTGGAAAATATTTCATATTATAAATGTTTAATGTTTAAAGTTGAACTTAAATCACATTATTTCAGACTAATGTACTATTATATAGTTTAATGTTATCAATAATATACTAAATGATTTAGCTGAATTTCAATAAGTCGTAAATCTTTTTTTAAATTATCAAACTTTTTTTAATTGTTTATAATTTTAAAAAATCAGTCATTCTATTATTAGTTTTATTATAAAATCTATATTAAGATTAAAAGAGATTAATTTCGGCTCAAAATGTTGGAATAAAACATTATAATTAGTGGAAAAACTTTAATTTAATTAATACACATATACCTGCTCTCATAAACAAGAAGTTTAATAAATAATGGGATAATATAAGAATTGTCGGTTAAAAAAATTTACTAAATTTTATGGTTAACAGAGAGCTTGAACAGGTAAGAAATATTCTAGAAGTTATGTTCTACCGAGAGATACTGACGTCTAGTCAGAAACACTCTTTCTGTATTTGACAACTGGATCCCTTTCAGATCGTTTTTTAAGATAACCTAAACAAGGAAATCAGAATTATTGTAGATATTCATTTTCGTGAATTTTAAATAATGGCAATAGAATAGGTTTTTTTAAATAAATTTATTGAAATTTACAACTGCCCATTATAATACATTCGGTAAATTTGATCTCAGTTATAATGGAGTGAAACTGGCGTGAAGAGAACTAACCATTGGTTGCACCCTAAAAACATTTTGACAATATAAGGTCTCGATGCCATCTTCTTTTCAGGATCCTTGGAGGATTGGCAGGAATGAAAGAGGAAGCAAGGTAAGAAACTAGTGGGTTCGATTGGTTGGGGAGTTTATTAAGGATTGTTATCTGGCCGGGCTAGGGAACATTAAGGTGTTTATGGATGATTTTATTTGTGACAAAGTAAGGAGCAATGAGGATTTTACGAAAAATTTTTGATTGTAAGGATTGAATACGAGAGGAATTCGAAGGTTTAGTGGAGCCCCAAAGCTCAAGTACCGAAATTTAAAATCCTGTTTGCAATACCTAAACAGTTTTCGTACTATAATTGATAAATTTTGAATTTTACACTTTTTGTAAAACCATTAATTGCAGCAGATTTTAGTTTATATTTCTTAAAATAGTTGAATGGAATTCGAAATTCTTCTTTTTATTAAAAAAATTAATATTAAATTTCTGTATAAATTCTTAGATTTTTTAAAAATAATTTCTATTTATCTTTAATTGAAATTAATTGTTACAGGTTCTAGTATATTTCTCTTAAAATAGTAGAGTAGAAAAGGAAATTTTTTTTAACCCATAAGCACAAATCTATGTTTTTTTATTGAGTCTAATAATTAGAAATAAAGTAGGGTAAACTTCATTATAAGAATAAACCAAAAATTGTTGCTTATTGATAAATAAATTGAACATAAAAATAATTTATCAGCATAGAAAAAAAAATGAGTAAGTGAACTATTGGGTTTCAGAATGAGTAACATAGAAAAATAAGATAGAAAATTTCCTTGATGAGATTTGAGAATTAAGAGATTAGTCAGTAGATGTGAATTTTCCGATATTGCTTTAATGCTCTTCCTGTTTAAATAAAAAGCCAGACAAAATAGTGAAACCTCTGAGCTGGTTAAATAAATCCCGAGATCTATTCCAGATTTAGCTCTAATAGTGTAAGCAAAGTGTTCCTTGAATCAACAAATGGCTAGAATTAGGATCGTTATTTAAAAATTTATTTCTTCTCAAGATTTAGAACTTGGGCTTTGCTCGGCCTACGTAAGCTGTGCTTTGATAGTCCTTTTTTTTGAGACATCATAGTATCTAAATATATAATTCTAGTTTTAACTAGAGAAAAATCTACGATCGACATCAAGCTAATTAAATTTTTTTAAAAAAATAAGAAAAATATATTAAACTTATAAGTGGTATAGAAACAAAAAACTGAACTTATTCCAGAAATAGGCTGTATTGTGGCCATAATTTCAAAAACTCTAACTATATATTTTTTGCTTAGGTAAAGTTTTGATTGAATCCTGAAGTTTGATGCATTTATTATCTCTTGGTAGCTTTAGGAATCTAAGTAGTGCTCACTAAATTTACCAGTCAGGACACTTTTTAAAGTGACTAATAATCAATACCTCAAACATCTAAGTTCATTCAAAACTTCACTTGCTAAGTTAAGAAATTTTGAGGTTAATGTTGCGGTACATTGGATTTACCAGAAGTAAACTTGTCCATTCATTAATTACTCAGATAAATGCATTTTTAAATTACAATGCAGAACAAAAGAAGGCAATAGAAAAAATATAGGTAATTATTTTTTATTTATGAAATACTAATTTCAGGACAAAGATTCAGAAATATTTAGAGATGTAATGAAATTCAAGACCATAACCATATCGGTTTAAAGTTTATTACTTTTATTATAAAATATCAATAATAGAAATACATTTGCAGAGAACGACAGTTTACTATTTTTTTTTTTTTTTATATTGTATTCTATTTATATTAATCATATTCGATATAATTTTGAATATAACAAAGTCAATACCAAAATGTGTGATACGAAGATTAATATTTGAAAATTGCCTGTAAATTTATAGTGTAATATAGTATATCTAGTAGTTTATCTGTATCTGGCCATGTAGAAAATAGTTTGATCGTAAAAATTCAAATATTTTTACATTATATTAATTATGTAAAAAAATATACATAACTTCCTTCAAAACTTATATTAGTTACTAAACTTTAATAGTTATATTAAGAAAAAGATACGCAATGTTTCTTAGAAGAGAGGATGATTATAGAATGGGATAGATCTTTAGTTATTTAATCCTTTCATGATAAAATTATGTAATAATATCAGCCTATTTTAATTCCTCGTATTCTTGGGTATTAATTTTTTATGACATCCTTTTTATCAGATTATGAAATGTTAGTTGCCTTCTAAGTGACGAAGAACATTTTTGTATGATTTAAAAAAAATTTTTGTTTGTAATTATTTTTAAATATCACTGTCAATTTTTTTTTTCAAAACTACTTTTCCGAATTCTATAATATTCGTCACACAAAATTCTGATTAATATCCAAATAATAAGACCACTGCAAAAAAAACTCCTTAAGACTTTTCGACAGAATATTATTTTTGCAGAAGTTATTTTTGAAAAATATAATTCAAAATTGAAACTCTAATAAATTATTAAATTTTTCAAAAGGAGGTAATTGTTTAAACATTTAAAGGGCGTTTTTTTAAAATCACCCTCTTCCTCTTTGGTTTAGAATTTTTTTTTAAACCACTTACAGTCCGAATTATTTTTTTTAAAAACCCAGCATCTTGAACATATACACCATTAAGAGAGGCATCATTAATAATTTCAGATTCCACAAACATTTTTGTGATAGATAAGTCAGTAAGCTGTTACTGACACACAGCACGGTTATATTAAAAAGATTAATTCAATGTTCTTCTGGCATTATATTGAAACCGTTTTGTAATGAGATTTTAATTTATTTCTGCAATTTAAAAATACGTTTGGGTCAATAGACCCACTTCTATCTCAAGTGGTCAAAAAGACATAAAAAGTTGTATAAACAGGTCAATAATTCAGAGCATTCAGTCATAAAAAAATAGCAAATGTCTTCTATGAATTAATAAATAAATTTATAAAAGTACTATAGCTTGTTGAGAATGTAAGGATTAGTCAATATAATTTAATTAAATTTTTATATGAACTAAATGAATCATGTATAAATTTTTTAAGTTGTTTAAAAAATCGATTTGCTCATTTATGCTTAACGTTATTGTGAAATGAAATAAATTAAGGAACATTACCATATAAAAGGGCCTAAATATAATACTTATAATAATACATTAACATTAGAAAATACATTAACGCTACAAAATCAAATTAATTGATCATCGGATTTAAGAGGTTGTTGCTGAACCCCTAACTAAACACGAAATCATAATCTCATTACTTGAATATGAATAATAGTAATAATAATAACAATAAAAAAATGTGTTTCAAAAATACATAATACAATATAAGAGATATTGATGATCCTCAAATTTATAACTTGACGAGATTTTACTTTGCGACAATAAACTTATATAATTTAGTAAGTACTGTGGGAAATGAATGAACTTGCTGATTAAATAAATTTATTTTAATGCCCTCATAGTTAGTAATTTATTATGTATATAATGTTATAACTATAAAATATTACGAAAACATCATTATGTATAAAAGTTACGTTTTATGCGTTTTTAATATGGGTATAGAAACTTGTTTTATGACGGTTGAATTCGAAATTTTAAACTAAAAAAATATTCAGGTCAGCTTCTCTGTTTCATCGCTCAAAATAAAGATTGGACTATAAACCACAACATGGCTTTTTTTTTTTACGTATCTTAAGAAAACATATTTCAAATAACTTAAATATTCACTAAAGATGTATAGATCACTACCCATACCAATGATAGGAACACACGATTGAACACACACAAACACACAGAAACAAGAAGCAGACGACTGCAGCGAGAACTGACGACTGTCTCCCGTGTGGGGAGCTAGTTCACTGGTGGGGGACGTCACATCTAAATCCCGGACTAGAGGGGTCTCACAAAAGGAAGTTGAGGTAGGGTCAGTTCTTTTAATAATCGATTTTTAGCACTTTCATGATCGATATCACTTCACTTAAGTTAAAGATAAAAGGTCGTATATTATATAAACAAATTGATGATCATCTACCCTCTCTCCATCCTGTACTATTTTTTAGTTTGATTTAATTTTCGCTGTTATATTACAGTGACATGCAGATATCTTTTGAGAGTATCGATTCCCGAAACTTCTCCAACACACCTAACTCAGAGATTTCCTATTGGGTTTGGTCCTTTTTTTTTATGGATGGTTATAAAAAGAAATCATATTTTAAGGCAATTTCATATCAGGAAATTTTTTAATCTAACGGGGCTGAAGGCTTAAATAGCCAAAAACAATATATTTTGTACTGTTTTAAACGATTTAAAAATTCGAATCGAACAATAAAGAACAAAATCGTTTCAGAATTTAATTTTCCATAAGAATTCGTTATAATCATATCATGAGAGTCGTAGTCTCCCAGATCGGTCGAGCAAACTCAAATTATAGTGATGGATTCTTATTGAAAATTAGATTTTAAAACAGTTTTGGGTCATACGTTTTCTCAATTTTTGTACGATTTACGCAAAAATCGTTGAGAACTGAAAAAAATATTTTTATTTGTAGTTTTTGGAGATTTACGTTTTGGATCAAAGTGCCCAAAATCAATTCGTCTTAAAATATTTTTTACTATCAAAATTAAAATAAAATAAATGTACTTCGTTGCATACGATTTTAATGAGTTGCTAGAGAGCTTCATAATACTAACAATACTCTTAAAAGATAGACTAAATGTCACTGTCTAGAAAGAAAACAAAAGAAAATTCTAATAGATGTAGAAAATTAAGGGAGGAACATGTATAAAGTAGCACCGTTTTATCTTTTATATTTTTTGTAATAGTTTTAAAAAATATAATAAATAAAAAAGTAGAATGAATAAATTAAGTTAATAAATAAAATTTTAAAAAAACTTTGCATAAAATAACTAACTACCTAGTGATAGAAAATTCTTTTTATATAATCTTTACACTTTCTTGAGACTAGTTATTATTATCTAATTTTAGTCTCAAAACATTTTATATTTCTTATAATGTATCACAACAATTTGTGATAAATTGTAATGGTGAAGGTTTGATTTTATGAAAAGTTAAATTTTCAATTTAATGTAAAGAATTGACAAATTAGGGTATTTGTAAACTGTGTATATATATATATATATTTTTTAAAAATTTATGTGGTTCTAAAATTGTATTAAGATTTTCCTTGAGGATGGCCGAAACGAACTTTGGATAAATTTATTTATTTAAATGAATATCCTTTTGTACTGAAAAAATATCATCTTAAATACTTAAAAAATGTAATTTGTAATTTTGGACTCTACCACCTTTTCTATATAATTCCTTTAATGTACTGTGAACAAAAAAGTTCAGACAGGTGTTTTTTAATTACATTTTTGGATAATTTGTATCTTGAAATGTATAACCACGAAATTTATGGGATTTTGCAGTTATTTTTTTCTTGCTTGATTACAAAGGTTCATTACTCTAAAAAATATACCAAATTTCTAAGAACTCGAATTCTGGGATTTATAAGTTTTCTCATTATCGGTACTAATCACAAAGAAGCTGTTTCACAATTGCTAATTTATTTTTTTTGCCGATACTGTAGAATTGTTATTTTCTAGTCCTCCTGAAAGATTATTAATCAGGAGTCATTTTTCAATTCAGTAAATAACTTTTTCTCGAGAAAAATATTTCTATTCCCAATAAAATTCTCTGACATCGCCAAATACGAGGAACCGAATATCGAACTGAGTTGCTAAAGAGAAAAACAAATTTTACACCTCGTGGGCAAAGAATCTCAAGGCTATAACATGCAACACGCTTCGGGACACACGGAACATTTATGTTATTAATTACTTTAACACACAGGATTTACGAAGAGCATCCATCCATTTTCGCAGAAGAATCAAATTCAGACAAAATAAAGAAATAAATTTTTAAACGAAATCAATTTGCGATTTAGCCATTTTGAAGTACATTAGATCTAAGACAAAAAAAAAATTGTGAAACTGATCATATTCATAGGATAACACAAACCAACATTAAATGCTTGTAAAAGTAATAATTGACATATAACAGTGGTAAAAAATTGCGTGCTTAAGGCAACAAAATTGGATTTTTTGTGTCCTCAGTTCAAGTTGAGATTTGCAAGGTGGCTTTTAAGCACCTCGTTTCTAAAAGGATCGACTGAAATATTTGCATGAGTCGTTAACTATCATTAAAAAAAAAAGTTAGGACTCTAATTTTTATTTATTTAATACATAAACTATTGTGTCAGCTACCAATGATGGTGAGTGAATTAAATATATCATTTAAGCAGTGAAAAATCATTATTATTATTTACACCATTTATTATCATATATTGAATAGAGTAATTGAGTTAAAGCCGACCACTTATAAAATACAATGTCTTTCAATCAACAAAAGAAATTGCTCGCATTTACTTGCATATAGTCTAATATATTTTAAAAAATTCTAAGACCTGAAGATATCTAGATAATACTAAATATTATTTTTCTTCACCAGAAAGCAGCCATGTGGTGGAAAACTCTTTTCACACTGACATTAATTGAAGGTCCTTAAGAAATGATACTGGTTGCATTAATGTAGGAGAAAATAAACATTTAGATGGCCTAAAGTATATAATTTAAGAGGGAAAAGAAATAATAATCATGTAATAAATAATAAGGTCTATTTTCTTTCAAGTATTCATAAAAACAGTAGCTGTCAAGTATAAATTGTATATATTGTCTTTTATTTGTATTTGTATGCATTGTTGTATTTGTATAGATTGTTGTATTATGTTATGGTTAGATTTTGAAACGGCGAGAGGGATGCGCTGGGATCTTTTGAGCTCTGCTATACCCCTCACACGTGGGGATAGAGTGGGCTCGGGGATCCTCAGGTCGATTGTGTAAATATTGTATATATTATTTTATCATTATTTTATTTTATTTATTTATTTTTCATACAGATAGTTTGATTATGTCCATCTTGTCTATTCTTTTGTTTGTATATATTTTAAGAGAGTTTTTTTTTTTATTTATTTTTTTTTTTTAATTTTAGTATGTATGAGATCATTCATCACTATTACCTATTGCCCATAACTGTGTGGCAGATTGTAATATCTATCTATCTAAAAAAAAAGATTTTGAAATAAATTTATTAAGCTACACATTGTCCTAAGTTAAGTCACTAAGCTTAAAAAAGAAAGAAAAAATACATTTTTTAAACTGTCACCCCCTTTTTTTTTTACTCCAAACCGTACAAACTCCCCAAAAAGAGAACTTATGTCTACTAAGTGAAAATTATACTTCATAGAAATCTGACATTAAAAGAAATGTATTAACATTAATTGACATTTCTTTCTCGAAGACAGAAAAACACTGAAAAACATTTCAATCTATACGTTAAGAGTCAAGGTTAAATAAAAAATTCTTCACAAGCATCAACTAATCTCAAATAAAAATGATAAATTCAAAAATTCAATTTCCTTGTTAGTTATAAATTTTAACCTCCTGTTTTGATTTATTTTACTTATCGCTTGTTTTTTCTTTAAAATTTCAATACTTAATAATGAAGAGAATGTTTATATACAGAAATAGATAGTTTGATATTTTATTTATATAGTTTATAGCTGCCGAATACTATTTTTTTAAACTAAATCTTAAAACTACTTAATAGACGATAGATAAGCTGTGACTAGAGGATGCTAATGGGCCTCCGAATCAGAGACGCCTGTCATTGAGTTTTATCATCACTTCTTAATGTCCCCTCTCAAGGTTCTTAGTAATGTCCTTGCCTTCTACATTGCAAATTTTCAACGACTTTTCTCAACAATTGTATTACAAGTGATATTGATAATTTTAACATCACATAAAGTGATATTTCATCAATTTTAAGCAACTAATTTTCTTCTTAATTATTTCGTTTCAGAGAATCAAATAATGTATTTACCCAATTTTATAAAAATAAAAAAACAAGAAATACCTTTTACAAACTATCTATGGGAAAATTAGTTCTGATAAGAACCTATTTCTGTCCATGTTCCAGAAATTATAGAAAAAAATCTATTCTTTCGGTGTTATTTAGGTGGTGGAACACTGATTAAATTCAATTATTTGAAGAAAAAAAAAATAAGCAGTTATAAACACGGATGCGTGTCAGTTAGGAATTTTCAATATTCATTGAAATATTCGGATGACTCTAAAATCTCTCATAAATCAATCATGACGTATAAGAGATTCCAATAAAAGTACTAAAAAGAAAGAAATTTATGGATTTATTATTAAAAAATGCAAAATAACAGGAAAAGTGGTAGCAACGACGATACCATTGTTTTTTTCTTTTTCTAAAAAAGTCACGATTTATGCAACATAGCGACATAAGCTTTTTTTACCAAATACTAACTAGTAAATGTTAGTTTTATGTAAATTTGGCATATTTAATTTCAGTATTTGTGTTTTTATTATTTTTTTGTATTAAATATTTGCATTAAACAATTAATATAAAGAAA
>NW_027115630.1:708023-717668 GCF_000696795.3 Halyomorpha halys
GGTTGACTATCAAGACTTTTTGTGAATGAGAGGTTAAGAAATAATGGGTTTGGGTTGATAAAGAGGCGCAAATTTATATTTATATTTATTATACTATATAGAAAAAATAACATAATTTGAACAATTCGAGTAGATTATATGTAAATTACAGTTATACGATTTGAGGAATGAGTAGTACAATTAAATGGACAGTTATACAAATGTAAAATGGAGGTTAGTCCACCGTTAGTTTATATTAATACTTCGTAAAACTGTCATTTATTTTTTCGTCATAAATGTATGAACACATTTTTTTCTTTATTATTATCGAATACCAATTACAGTTGATACCGTGCACACTTATCGATATCCTAAGAGGTAGTGTGGGTGTGTGTTACTTGATGGCCGGCCTATGTGTTGGATATTGAGGTCGACAGCCAATTTATTTCTATTTGCCGGCGAAGCAGCCTGTGATATACCACAAGTCCGTTCTTAACCGAAAGCAGTATTGAACTCTTTCCTCCTACAATAATATCTTAGAAACGTATATATGTCAGTACATACACGACCCATATATGTGTCAATAAATATATGAGTATTCGCTAAATTCCTTAAGTAATTTTAGTGTAACCAAATAATCTTATTTATTTTCTAATTTTTGTGATATAAAATATCAATTTATTCACTATTTAGTTAAAAAATTAAAGAAACGTGAGAATAATTCAAACCTTGTCCACGATATATTCTATACGGTGTCTGGTAAGAGGTGATCAAAAGCATTTAAATTTATATTTTTAACCTTTACTCCTCAATTAAAATAATAGCCCAAGTTTACTTTTTAAAAAATAGTCTTTATTTTATAATTATTAAAATAGACAGAATTTTATTTTAATCGGCCTTAAAATGCCTAATTCAAGAGAAGTACCTTGCTTGAAGAACCTGCCCTCCTACAACATGTAATATTTTTTTTTTTTTTTTTTTTAGGGAAGGGGAGAGAAAGGAATTAAGATTTTTTTGTTTTTATTTTTTTTTTTAAATTGAATATGTATTATGTTGCTATGTGTTTCATGATTAATTTACCTTGTTCAAAACTAATTATTTTCTGAGAATGTACGATTTTCCTAAAAATTTTATTTTATATAAAAAATTCTTGATTACCTCTGCTTTTCACGCTTTACTTGATTTTTAAAAACCTTTGTTATATAGAGCTTTAAGAAGACTTCAATATTAACCTGCAATGTACAATCTCAAAAAAAAAAATGTTAAGATTATCAAAATTCGATATATTTTTAATTTTTTCATAAAAAGAAAATAAATGGCTAAATCTGTTTTAAAAAAAACTTTTATTTTAATATTCATGTTATCAAAAGTCATTATAAGAGTTTTAGTAACAATAAACTGGTATCTGCAAACTCAAGATAATAATTAGGTGAATATATTGAATTTTTATTAATTTTATTTTAATTTTAAAAATTAAAATCAATAAAAGCAATATTAATCAAGGCAAATTGTTTTAACAAAGCTATGATTGATTTCTTATGTGACTTGGTTTAAGAATTTGTAGGCTAAGAATCGAGCAGCACACTTTATTTTCTAGTTCTCTAGTTTATATATATATGACGCAGCTGGTCAAACTACTTACTAGTGTAATAGTAAGTTGCCATTCTTAGTGTCAGGGAATCCTATAGTTAGTTTGTTACTCAACAACTCTAGGGATTCGACATCCAACATAGGTTATTTTGGGTTTTTAAAGTAGAAGCAGTTATGCTAGAATTAATGCAGTATTCATAAATATTTTAAAAGGAAAACATAATATTGTACTAAATAAAACATATCTAAAAGCCAAAAAAATATTACATAAATGTTAATTTTTTTTTGCATTACGATATAAATCTTAAACAGATAAAAAAATCGGTTACTCTACAACCTATAAAACCTTCTATAAGATATATTTTGATTTTTCCTCGTTATTGTGGTCCAACGTAAAGTTTATTTGTAGGAAGATAGTCCGGGTGGCGGTTAAGAAAGATGAAAAATAGTTTTAAAAAATATTTATAAGCAACGTTTCACCCCAATTTGTGGGGCTATATTTGAATGAATCTAAGTGATTTTACAATGTAAAAAAATATTTTCTCTACTGTGACGTCTAGCAACACACTATAACGTAAAAATTCAGAGAAACAACCTTAAAAATGAAGGTGATTAATGATTATAGATATTCTTATACTTGAGTAAGAATGAAAAAATTCATTATATACTATTAGATAGTTGAAAAAAATATTAATTAAAAAAATAGTTTTATAAAACAAACACCTTTATTTTTTTTAAAAACTCTTTTTTCATATTTTTTTATTTATGAATTCCCTTCTTATCAGGATATTTTACTTCGAACAATATTTTTTCAGAGTGAAAATATCGAGCTTTTTATCTGGAGGAATTTTCAATAAGTTAACAATGACTTTATGAAGGAAATAAAAAATAAAATTACAGTTCTTGCCATTATAGGCGCACTCAGGAGTAGTAAGGGACCCTCCGGGAAACCATTTTCTCCAGCTCCATAACTCTCTCTCCCTCTCGGCAATATCTGATAATGGGAAATCGATTTTAATTTCGTATTACTCATAAAAAAAATAAAATAAACCCAGATCCGTGCCTTATCTGTCCATTGGGAATGTTAATCTCCTGTCGACAAACGGATTAAGATGAAGTACAACTTCGCAATGCTGCTTTTTCATTTTTATTTGATTTTTTTTTTTAGGTTTATAAATTTATAACATAAATAAAAATTGTGAGCAGTATTATAAAATATTATAGTGTATGCCATTGGTTTAACTTAAGATTAAAGAAAATGTTTTAAATAAAGTTAAAACAGTATTTATTCTCTATATAAAACGGCACTAGTTTAATTTTCCAAGTTATAGTGAAAATTATTTAAAAAAAAAAAAATATTTTTCTATAGATTAGTAAAGCTTCAAGAAAGGTAAAAAGCTTTATTCAATCGAAAAATTTCCAAAGCATTCGCTATTTATATTAAACGTGTTTTAAAGTTTTCAAATGCAAACTTTTGGGTCTGTATTCATCTGTTTATCTATCCATGAATGATTACACTGTATTCTTAATGTGTTTATTACAACAAAATCTACGCACAGACTTTTATAATTTAATTTTAATTCATCTTTATATTCAAATTCTTTTAAATATATGAATTGTAGGTATATTCAGTGAGAATTGTGAGGTATAAAATTATGTTGTAGCTGCTGTTTCTTATAAACATATTAAACTGACAAAAGATATTCTTCGAAGATTAAGGTAATTTCATAAATTTAAACACCACAGAAAAAAAAAATAAAAAATTTCTTTGAATAGTATCATTCTGTTGAACAGCTATTAAGAAATTTCAAGCTCAAAAAATTGTTACCATATCTCTGACAGTAATCCTAGGACTATAATAAAAATTATAAATCCAGAAACCTTCACGGTCTGTCGCGCCAATTTAATTTTTAATTTAATAAATTCAGAAAACTACTTTGCATTATCTAATTATTTGCTATTTAATTATTTACCTCATTAGTTTTCTTATTTTCTACTATTTAACTCAGTTATCCGCCTGTGTTTATTTATGATGTGTATGTATAATTTTATTAACTATACATTATTACTAATATACAATATTCACACTATCGACCTGAGGATCCCTGAGACCGCTCTATCGCCCACGTGTGAGGGGTAGAGCAGAGCTCTTTGAAATCCCAGTGCATCCCTCGAACCGCGTCACTGGTAATGAGCCTGTGGAGGCTGAGCAAGTGCGCTACAGCCGCCAACACTCAACTTGAGTGGAGACTCTGACCACTGTCAGAACTCCAATTGTCCATATTAATTTTACAATAAGTCTCTTGGTCACTGCCTAGATTGGACCAGAGGTTAGGATAGTTAAAAGGATTTATATGGAATTTTGAGAATTTGGTTGGTATAAGGTCAAGGACAAAAGGGATATGAAGGTCATAGTGTAGTGTTCGGTTGGAAACGTGATAGGGTGCATTGACTATAGTTCTAAGGATTTTGGATTGAAAGGAATGGATACGTTTTATGTTGGATCGTTTAGCTGTTCCCCAAAGTTCAAACATGTAGATTCAGATAGGTTTGAGTTATTCTAAATTAAAGATCCGTTTTCCCAATATTAATTTTTTTTTTTTATTCTTTCATTCATTTTCTATTATTTATAGTATTTATTTAACAATGCTTATGGAATTTAACACTTGTTCACTAATAACATTTTTATATAATTGATCAAATGCCGTTATTCAATAAAATGTTTATATCATTGCCATAGCAATGTTTTTTTTAATTTGTATTTTGTTACTTTGATGACACCTTCTATGTTTTATTCACTAGTTTTTGGAAAAGTTTTAATTTTTTTTTTATTATTTCTTTAAATATTCTTCAATTTTTATTTTCTGACTTAAGATTTTTTTTTTTTTTTTGTGCTAAGTTTATTTTATGCATAAAAATCTTTCACCATAATTTTTAATCACGCGTTTCCTATAGAAATTTACAAAAATGTGAACTCTCATGACTATAATAAATTACATAGATATATCAATAAGATAAAAAGTTTGTTAGTACAAGATATATGTAATTCTCTTGCTAATGAACTACATGGCCGTTAAAAACCTGCGAAAGACCAGCTGCGTGCACGGCAATAAATAACAGATGTGCATACTGAAAAAAAAACTGCATAAATCATTAAACAACTGGAGGGCTAATAAGTTGTAACTATTTCTTTCGTCTACTTAAGGTATGATTTATATTTCCGGCTTTGCTTTAGTCCATGAGAAAAACAGCGTATGTTGCTAATGTGTGGTGAGGTCGCACCATACATACAAATACATACAAAAATAAACACCTGCACTTGTGCAATTTTAAGATATAGAGCTTAACACATTTTTTTTTATTTGAAATTAAATTTAGAAAATTGTGAAAAAAAATTTAAAAAGTTTTCCGCCGTTATTCTTCTATTTTTATTATTTCATCACTAAATATAAAGATAAGGAATTTTTGGATTTTTCTTCCATCCAATCGACCACTATAACATATTCCTTTAAAAAAAAAAAGTTTTACGATGATAATTTAATATATAGCAACTAAACAATGCTCTAATATATATGAATTATTATTATCGAATAGCGAATTGAGTAGAAACGTAAGTGCTAATTAGGCTGTTTAAATGAATAAAAAAGTTAGTGTGAACCAAAACGTTGGTAGTAACAAAATAATAATAGGCAAGAAAAAAGGAAATATGATACTTAATTCAAATTATCAATTATTATAATAAATTATTAGTAAAGGTGATTTTTTCCAATAAAAAACTTCAAGTCAATTAAATCATAAGAAATGAAATATGAGAAAATATAACTCTCGTTTGACAATTTTTTCTAATTCTGGTTTTCTAAATAAGTGAGAAGATTGTGATGGTGGTTCCTTTAAAGAAAAATGAATTATTCTCTTATCATTCTGTAGCTTAAAAGATTTTAAATGAGAAAAACGAAAAAATTGAATGTTAAAAAAATGGCTTCCTTAAAAAACATAAAATGAAATTTAAAATACAAGAAAGATAATGAAAACAACCTTAAGGGTTAAATTAAAAAGTTTAATCTAAATTAATATTACATATTGCTGTTGATATGTAAAAAATAATTATAAGATCATTATAAATAAAAATTGTTTCGAAATACATTTCTTTTTTTTTTTTTTTAGTAAAAGTAAAAACTTTTGATTTTTTAATTGTTAATTTATTAATTCAATGGTTTATATCCTACATGCCTTTTGCTAACTCAAGGGTTTTTAAAGCATTGAGTTGGAAAGTAAAACACAATATAATAATTATTCTATTATAATAATTATAACTACAAGAAACTTAATACAAAATTAGAAATTCTACTTTGAATAAATTACTTAGAATTATTATTTAACCACCGAATGGCGGTACTTTCATCAATGCTTTAAATTTAAAGATCCCGAGGCCATCTTCTTTTCAGACCCCTTGGTTGACTATCAGGAATTTTTATTATATATTCAGGAATATATATATATTCCTACCACCTGATTTAATTTACTGAGAAAATAAATAAATAAATGCAGAGGAAAGTCTACATATTTATTGTCTCTAATTTTATTTTATTTTTTTTTATACAGTTGTAAATTCCAATGAATAGAAAAAAATAAATGTTTTCAACACTCTGAGAGATTAAAATATTTGTTTTCTTCCTCCTAATTTAATTTATTAAACAGATACAATATACATATCAAAATATAGGCATGCATTTAGTACCCTTGCTTTGCCACATAGCAATTTTATAATCAAATAAAATCATATAATAGAATAAAATCACTAAAAAAAATTTTATGAAATAGAGAAATTTATTTCATGATGCGAGAGCTTTATATTTAACTAAAATTAACACTTTTTTATAGGTGGAATAATTATTTTTATCGTAAAATACAACGAACAATTAAATTCAAGTAAGGTAAATTGAGGTAGGTGCATATCCGGATGTAAGTGCATAAATGTGGTATTTTCTATATAAGTTTGTTTTTACCATCGAAGATAATTTGAAGTAAATTTATGCTCAGCAAACCAAACATATTTGAGGAATATTCCCAAATTAAAGTATTGAAATAACATTAAAAAAACAACTTTTTTGATGAGGAATAATATAACTTATAAAAAAAGCAAAACTTGGATAAAAATGTTGAAAAGAATTATCCATTTTTTTTGCTATCAATTATTTTTTTTATTTTATTATAATTATTTTTATATATTATATTTTATGAACATTACTTTTTTTCAATTTTAGATTTATTATCTTTATTTGAATGTATGCATACAATTGTATTCTTGTAGATAATTGATGAGTTTTTTTTGTTAAGATTTTAATTGAATAGTAATTATGTGCGAAGGCTTAATTTTGAAATAGGTTTTTTTTAATATATCGTACGTGTGAAGGCAAAGTGAAGTATCTGAAAAGTTTTGATATGATTGGATTTGAATGGTGTTGCATATTGAAAGTGACAGCTAATTTTTCTTTTTGATATACCTCAATAAATCATATTTAATTTTTAATTCGTGACGTGACGTGTAATGAGTCAATTATTTTTGCCGTTAAGAAGGTGAGAATAGGAAATCATGTTAAAATATAACATGACCTAAGATCGCCAGGACGAGGTAATATTTTTGCTTTATAAATAATTTTTTTTTGGAAATAATAATTATATATAAAAGTTCGATGATAGGCTTATGTGTGTAGATGTGTGTGATAAAATTATTATAGAAGCAAGATTGATTCTCAATACACCTTACTAATTAACATAATATAAAAATCTTGATCACACATATCAGTTAGTAATTATAGGTATAAAAAGTATAAAATTTAGTCTATAAATGTAAAAAGTAACAAAGTTATCATTATCTGATATTTATTCTATCTCGATTTGGTATTGTCTGGAAATCCATCTTCTTGTAAAAAATATTTAAAAGTGTATATTATAGTTGTTAATATTAAAAAATAATATCCAGAATGTTCATGCAACATTAAAAAAAATACAATAAAATTATATATTTATATAATAACA
Source organism: Halyomorpha halys (assembly GCF_000696795.3). NCBI lineage: Eukaryota > Metazoa > Arthropoda > Insecta > Hemiptera > Pentatomidae > Halyomorpha > Halyomorpha halys. The sequence continues at coordinate 715,632 of NW_027115630.1, forward strand.
AATTCGAAAAGGACTTAATAAGACAATGGGACGAGCTGCTAATAGTTAATGGGGTCGTAAAATGGGGAAAGAAAGGCACCTCTTTCCCAGGAAATTTATGGTTAGTTCGTCAGTCTAAAACTATTTAAGGCAGTCTGTCTGCTAACTGAACCAATAATGAGTCTTTTAACAAAAGTGTTTAATTATTTTCCAGGTCATTGATAGAAAATAAATAGCTTGATGATTTAAGACATGAATAGACGGATGAAGAACTTATTTTAAAAACATAGAAAGAGGAGAAAAATATAATTTGATGTTTATTTATTTCTATTTTAAACAGAAACTAACTAAACTCAAGGTTGAGAAAAAGTAAACATGGTAGCTTAATATTTTAAACATTTAAAAAATATAAACATTTTAATTACTCTTTTTTCGGAACTAAAGGAATAATTAAAATATTTTTCAAAGAAACATTGGAATTATTTTTTCCAAAATTTCACATAAACATGACATCTACACATGCCTCTGTTTAAAAAAAATCAAAATGATAAGTGAGTAATGAACTTTAAAAATTTATTTCGTATTACTGTATTAATGAATAGTTTCAACATTAACATGTTAAGATCATTTTGTTTGTTTTGTTTGAATAATTTAAAGTTTCGTATGATTAAATTTTTATTTACTGATAAAAAAGTTTAAACAATTCTTACTCTAAACTAATTATTTTTTTCTTCTTTAGAAACCTATGAAAACTTAATTTAGTCAATTTTACATATCGTCTTAATAATTATTAATCTACCTACTAGTGCTGTATAAGTGGGATGTATTTTGGTCCTTTTTGCCAATATTAAAACGGCTCCCTTTAACTAACCAAGTTGGGAATTCTAAGATTTATTCTTCTACTACTTTTAAATAAATATTAACTGACAGGCGAGAATCAAACCCACTCAGGGCTGCACCGAACTCTGCTGTTCTCACCTCAATGTATACGTAGAGTATGCAAGTAAATCAGAGCACAAAAAATAAATCGTTACATATATAATATTATAAAAAAAAAAATCGAATATAGATTAAAATAATTTTCAAATCATTTATTTACAAATTATGAAATTATTAAAAATACTTAAGTACGACTTTAGTGTAAATAGTTACGATTTGAAAAGGAAAATATTAATATTTTCTATTTCGAACTATTTTATCTTTTTTAATAAAAAAAAATGTATGATCTTTGGAAAATAAATGGCTAGGATGGAGACAATTGAAGTGAAAGTGCAGTGAATATAGCTTAATGGAGTAAATTTAAAAACCAATCTCAAATGAATTTTATAATTGATTTACAATATTTTATTTTTAATTTTATGTATTTATAATTTTTTTTTATTATAAGGACGGTAAGACGTCAAAATACCGATAATTTAAAATATTTTAATTTCATGATTGCTTCCCCTAAAATCTCCGTTAAAATAATTCATTAGGATCGGATTCGGTCATCCTCGGTTTTAATTTTTTTTTAATTGCATAGACCCTTTTTGAAGTGGGTTAGTAAAGGTATTTGGGAGATAAGGGATGAATTTTATAAAGTAAATCGCCCATTAACAAAACGCTTGAGAGGAAGTTACTGAAGTAGGTATGGAGATTTTCAACGAAATTAAGCTGAATGGAAAAGGTGAGTATATCGGATAGGACATCGGTATATAGCTTTTGGCATCGTATCTTTTAGTACAAGAGCCCAAGATTAATTAATTGAAAATTAGGTAGAATTACTAGTCAAAATTGATGAGTCTGCCAAGTATAGTTAGGGGGAACAAGAAATGGCGACTGTTTCAAAACGTTAAAAATAATTATTTTTGACGTGACAACGTCTTATAAATCATTTTGCGGGATGCAATGCTAGAAAAAGTGTCCCGTAACGGAAATAGATTGTTTTGTTTACATTTAATACAAAACATTATTGGATAACTATAGTAACCATTAGAATTAAGTATAACTGTATAAATATTTTGTATAACCAAGCAAAAATAAATATCTGAATTCAATATGTGAACTGGTTTATTATTT
>NW_027115630.1:717718-766510 GCF_000696795.3 Halyomorpha halys
AGAATTAAGTATAACTGTATAAATATTTTGTATAACCAAGCAAAAATAAATATCTGAATTCAATATGTGAACTGGTTTATTATTTCAAATATATAACATTGGATTGATTTTAATTTATATTTATGTAATATTAGCATAGAGTATACGTTGTCACGGAAATATGTCCGAGCTCTTATATCTATACAACTACCAACAACAATAAGAAATCTAAAAGAGCATCATTTAAAATAGAGTAAATTTACTAAAATGTAAGCCATAATAGAGCTATTTACGTTTTATAGTTCTCGAGATACAGCTTTTTATAAAGCAAAATTTCTTAAAAATGTACTGAAAGATTAGTAGTTAGTTAAATTATTTTGAGGATTCCATATCTCAGGAGCTATTTATACAAATTTTCATTTGCCAAATTTATATTCATATGTGAATATCATAAAAACTACCACTCCTACGAAGATAAGTGTCATAAACTACTTTTTACTAAGTAAAATTTCCTTTTTTTTGAGTGTTGGCAGACATATTTGCGTCTTATGGATATAGAGATATATTTTTTCAAAAATCCAACATTTTATACGAACAACTAGAAATTAACATTTTGTGAGTTTATTTTGTTAAATATCATAATAAATACCAACCCTAAGAAGAAAACAGTTATAAATTATTTTATAGTAAATTTAACTAGCTTTAATTTGAGTGCTGGCAGACATCTGTACGTCCAATGGTTTCTGAAATGAAGTCTTTCATAAATCAAACTTATTGTCCGAACAACTATAAACCAATTCATTTTAGCAAATATCATGAAAACTACTATTCCTACGAAGGTAAAGGTCTTAAACTGCTTTCTAGCTTTAGTTTGAGTGCTAATAGACATCTGCACGTCGAATGATTATTGAGATATAGATTATTCAAGATTCACTAACTACTAATCTGTCAGTACATTTTTAAGAAATTTTGCTTTTCGAGAACCTATATCTAGAGAACTATTGGACGTAAATGTTTCTATTAGCGCTAATATTTCAGCAAATGTACGCTTCTTTGAATAATGTTCTTTTAGATTTTTTATTGTTGTTAGTAGTTTTTAAGATATAGAGCTTCGAATGAAAAATTAATCTTTTTTTAAGGTTTTGAAACAGCCGCCATTTTTATTTCCCCTACCTATACTTGGCAGATTCATCAGTTTTGAATGGTAATTATACACAGTTTTCATTAAAGTAATTTGATTAGGGTGCGATAACTGACTTTTTTTCATCCCGGCTCTTGTACTATTTTGGCTAAATATTTTATTGTAATGTTTATTCTATTTTTTTATTCCTACGGGAAGTGACATTAAAAATATTTGTAGTATATTACTCCATATACATAATTATTGAAATAACTAATTGAATATTGTGAGGAAGGGACGGCCTGACAGAGGCCCGTATCCACCGATAAGCCCTGACATCTTTGAAGCCTTAGTCCTTCCTTGTTAGCTAACATGAGCCTTTTTACATTCTCTTTTGAGAATGCCCTCTTCGGCAAACATGATCCTATAATACCAATTTTCTTTATCGGGGCAGAATAAAAAACCTTAGCTAAAAAATACAACAAAAAACATTGTTATCTTTAATGAAGAAGAGGAGAAACTCTCCTCTAGAGTGTATTTTCTGGAAAAATGTTCTTATAAAAACTTTCAACATACAAGAGGAATATGTTATGAGCTGTGGGTAGTAACTTACATCCGGTCGTCAAATTTCACTTATTAATTTTACTCCTGCATAAGGAAAAAATATTCATATTTTTTTCTGCTATCGTAAATAGAATCTTTCCCTGATCATTACTACAATATTATTCCAACATAATATACGCTGTTATAAACGCCTTAGTAATGAAATATATTTAAAATTCTTTTAATAAAAAAAAAAAAAAAAAAATTTATGAATTCAATTTTGACAGAAACCATAAATAATAGTTAAAAATAAACTAACTAAAGCGAGGTCTCATAAAAATGAAACCTAATACAGATTTTGTTGATATCTTTATACGATCTAAAATTACAAATTAAAATTTCAATATTGACATGACCACATTATTTTTCATCAATCGATATATTAATTTCAATATTTTAGAGTTAATGACATTAAAACCTATAATGTGCAAATTTATTTCCATAAGTTTTGCATATAATTTTTTTATTTCATTCTTTGAAAAGGTAAAAGTTGACTCAGTAATAAATACTTGAAAAGAAAAATATATTTTTACCATAAAATCAACCTGTTAGATGAGAACTATGTTTAATTTTTTTTTCGAGTTACTTTTTTGTCATGGATATTTTAATATAAAGCTTTGGATTGTGAATATTTCTACGCGAAATATAATATGATGCAATTCAAAATCAATTTAAAACAAAAAAAAAAAAGGCCAGTCTTTCAGTTTTAAGAAAACGTTTTGATTATTTTTACATACCTAATTGTTTTTTATATTTCTGGACATAGTAAATTTTAAGTCAGAAGTGAATATTTGAATGAAATAACATCATTTTACCAAAATATTAACTGTTGTATAAGTACTTTGTTTAAATATTTTTTCAATTCCCCCTTTTACCAAGGATTTCACCTTAGTGGTATACACGTATACACGTCATAAATTAGTGGGTAAATGATAATTGAACTTCTCTGTGATAAATGGATTAAAGATATTGTATTCTCCTTGTCCATCATTTCCTCTACTTGTTCGTTTAGTATTGAGTTAATTATTATTCTTATTTATTTTAACACAAAAAAAAAATAATTCTGAATTCAGGTCTGTTTCTGTCTCTTTGGACTTGGTTCTCATGGAAACCAGTATCTCTAATAGTTGGCTTGTTCATAGATGACATGAGTTTTTTCTATTAAAATGCTAATAAAACATTATAATTTTGAGTCATGTTCCTTAAACAGTAGCAATGATGATGCTTTAATTGGCCAGACTGTTATTTTATGGATAAAAGAAATTTGATGGCAAGAGTGGCAAGATGAATGGTTCACCATGAGAGACAACAAGCTAAGAATGGTCCAACAGACAGTGAAACGTCCAACCAGAAACTTAAATCAGCTACGAAGAGATGTGGTATTAACCCGTCTTCGGATAGGCCATACTCGACTCACCCACGGTCATCTCATGAAAAAAGAAAATGCACCGACGCGTCGCTACTGTGGAAACGATCTCACCGTTAGGCATATTCTCACTGAATGTATTGCTCACGAACCACACCGGTTCTCTTCAGATTTACAGGAAATGTTGAGAGAAGATCCCACAACAATAACAAAACTTTTTCACTTTCTAAAAATCATTAATATTTATGGTCACATATAGTCTAACTGTCCAGGATAGATAAGTGGATGCAAAATTTATTATAGTAATTTACTAACTACGTCAAATCATAATTGAAAATATGTAATTTTAAATGTAATTGTTAATTTGTAACTTTGTTAATATGTCAATTGTCATCTACTAACTTTGTAAATTGAGTGTAAATGGACCTAGTGGTCGGAACACTTAAATAAATAAATTGGCCAGACGTTGACCGGTTGGTCAGCAACAAATATATCCGAGACTGATATACTCTGATAGAAAAGATACGATAGTAAGGCAAGTGATTTGTCGTATATTAATTTTTTAAGTATATAATGAGATATAGAATTATAATGAGTTATTTAAAAAGTTTTAAATAGTGGATTAAGAAGTCCATTGTACAGGTTTTAGGATTTTTTAAATGGGGTTAAAAGCTTGTTGATAATCGATATAGGGCTAGCATTAGCAAGACAACTAGCACCGGTTCCGAGCCAGGCGGTGCGGTGGAGGTGAAATGTGGTCGAGTCTGGGAACAGCCAACATTTGTACAAGTCGAAGAGCCATTTGTCGACCGGGATACCGCCAACCTCCAACCGGTAACTGCTTTCCAACTCCATTCTCTTCTTATGTTACCGCCCTGTTAACATCCATCAACTCTTCAGCAGCCCAACTAGGGCTAGTGGGAAGTCAGCGCTATTAGCAGCAATAATCCCCTTCACGAGCGTAACGGCAAAATAGGATTCATTCATTTTTATTATTTTATCTAAAACGCCAAACGATAGGTAGCTTTGAGTATGAGAACTTAAAAAATGTACTTTTTTTTTTTATTGAAATTTACAACTGTATGTTATATAATACATTCAGTAAATTTGATCTTAGTTAAAATGGAGTGTTGCAGGCGTGTAGAGAAACTACCCATTAGTAGTACTCTTATGACATTTTAGATTAGTAGGTCTCGTGGCCATCTTCTTTTCAGGCGCCTCGGAGGATTGTCAGGAATGGAAGAGGATGCAAGGTTAGAAATTAGATGGTTAGGGAGTTTATAATGGAAGCAGTGATATCTGGTTCAGACTAGATCGGCTACATAGGAAACATTAAGGTCTTTATGTATGATTTTATTTGTGACAAAGTAAGGAGCATTGAGGACTTTGGATTGTAAGGATTGGATACAAGAGGAATTTGAAGGTTTAGTGGAGCCCTAAAGCTCAACTCCATATGTCCAGACTGGCTTTATTACAGCCATGTAGATCAGACTTTTGTAATGTGTTGGATGTTTAGACCGTTTGTCTGGTAAGTGCTGTAATAGTCGAAATCGACGTGCAGTTTCCTGTCTTTTCAGTCTTGTGTGAGGATTCCAGGTTAGTCGTTTGTACAGATGTAGTCCAAGGTAGCGGATCTGTTCGACAGGGATAAGAGTAACATTATTAAATGAAACTGTAGGGCAGTCGGTAGGGTCACGACGAAGGGTAAAGGTGATTTGTAATTTATCTTAATCCTCCAATTACGACGCCATTCTTCGAGTGTTGTGATATAGAACTTATCTTTAGTATTTAAAAATTATCTAACTCTTAGGATGAAGTACCACCAGAGATACTGCAGCCCTTCCTACCACTATAAGGTAGAGGGGACAGTCATTTAAGAATCTCTGTTTTGTTTTTTTTTAACCTTAGATTTATGAATATATTTTTAATTAGAAAAAAGTTAAAACTCAACATTTTGACTGGTTTATTTATGAGCAGTTATTAAGTTTCAGTTGATGTTATTTAAAAAAAAAATTGTGCTTCCTAGGCACAAGTGAACCTCTAAAAAAATACTCACTTTGATGAATAACAACTACTACTGCTAGATCTCGCCTGCAAACAGTTTGCTCAATATTAATGATTCGTGGAAATTTTGAATGTATTTCTGAACAACTTCATAAATATTCTAATAGAAAAGACGTTTTGAAAAAGAGAAGTAGTTAACTGAAATATTGGAAAAAAGAAGAAAAGAAACTTCAAGACCCTAATGAAAAAGTAACTTTTTATAAGTTGCAATTTGATTTAATTTAATGTAAGTTTAAAGTAGCAAATTTTATTATTCTGTTCCATGCTTCATCCTACAACCAGTATGAAAATATTTGTGCTTAAAGTTAACGTTCTTAACAATATTTTTTATTAATTAGTTCTAGAATACCCCAATATTAGACTTCGCAAATTGATTTAAAACTTTTTTATTTTTACTTAAATTCCTAAACTTTTCAAGACCTCATTCCCTGTGTCAATCTATATTTCCTTGACCCCTTGGTAATTCAACAAAATATTATTTTTAGAAACAATGGATGTTGGTTAACAATGATGGGATCGAAAAAGAAGAAACAAATTAAATAATATCGAAATTATGTTGTTCATTAAAATAGCAAACTAATTTAAATAAAAATTCTTTGAAGGAAATGATGAAATTTTATTGAAAACTCTAGAAATTACTATTGATAATGATTTATATTAACTAAATAATTATATTACTAATTTTTAATATTAATTATATTTTCTTTAAAAGTTAAAGTGGCTTTAAATTAATTTAATTTCCAAAATAAGTGAGAGAGTATATATAAATGTTGCAGATTTGGCCCAAAATAGATATGCGTCTTTTCATTCTAAACTCCTTACTCATCCTAGCCCATAAGTTCTTAATCTCTTATCCTTAATAATTCCTGATAATACTTCGAGGCGTCTGAAAAGAAGATGGCCATGGGACCTTTTAATCTAAATTAATGCTTCAAGTGCCATCAATGGGTGGATCCTTCTCCTGATATGTTCAAGTAATTGTAAAATATATATTTGTGCTGCTGTTCTGATTGCGAAAGTACTGGTTTGAAACCATATAGTACAAGAGCCCAAGAGGAGAAAAAAGGCAGTTATCTCACTACAATTTTTGATTACTTTAATGAAAACTATGTATAATTGATGAGTGACAATTCATCACATGAACTAGTGAAATTTAATGAGTCTGCCAAGTATAGGTAAGGGGAATAAAAATGGCGGCTGTTTCAAAGCGATAAAATTTTTTTTTTTCATTCGGAGCTCTATATCTTAAAAAGTAGGAACAGCACAAGAAAACCTAAGAGGACGTCATTTAAAGAATAGTAAATTTGCTAAAATATGAACTCTAATAGAGTTATTTACGTTAAATATTCTTCGAGATATAGCTTTTTAAAAAGCAACGTTTCAGAAAAATGTTTTAATGCAATTTTGACTAATAATTATACCTAGTTTTCATTAAAGTAATCAAAAATTAGGGTGAGATAATTGCCTTTTTTTTCTTCGCGGCTCTTGTACTAATACTTATATAATTGCAACACTGTTTTTAATTTTTTTTTTAATTTTCGTATTATAATTATCTATAAATTATGCTATTCACCATAAATTAAACTTATGATTTTTTTTTAGTGTACCATTTTGTAGTTCAGAAGTAGTAAGTTTCTCAGGATACTATGAAAAACACTAATAATAAATAATGCCCTAGGCATTGCACTTCACTGAAGAGCAATAACGTACGATATTAACTTCAAGTTGAGGTATCGAAACTTTATACCAAACCATTTCACTAGAATAAGCCTATACAGGATATAAAGAACCCCAGAGCTATCTGGAAACATCAATAAGCTAAGAGGTAATGGTTTCCTATGTAAAAGTAAGAGCTTCTATACAGGGAATGGAAAGGACGGACAAATATCAAATACTCTCCTCTATAAGGAAATATATATCGAAGAATGCTGGGAAGAGTGGTGGGCCAATTTATGTAATGGCACACTTGTGGCTCAAATGATAAGAACTCCTTTGGAATATTTACAGATAAAAAATGTAGTGTGAGCAGCAGTCACCAGAGACGAATTTTCTCCTCAGTATTCTTTCGAAATCAGATGAAAAGTAATTAAATTATTTCAATAATGTTTAAAAAATAAGAAAGGGATAGTTTAAAAATAAATTTGAGACTCCTAAAAGCCGTTATAAAAAAACTCAATTTACAAAAGTTGTCAACCCTCCAACTCGATTTGGCGCAAATCCTTCAAAGGGTATATGGTGAAATTTGAACTAAAATTCACATCTATTTTTATAGCATTGTTTGCATAGAAAATTATCCTTTATAATGCATTTCAGTTCATTTGATCGAAAGAAAAACAATTATCTATAATTAATTAATAGATATATGCACATCTAAAATTCTCAAAACCTCATTTTTTAGCTTATGACACGCACATAAAATACATCCTTGCTTTGGTTGCCTTTGATTTTATGCACATATCATTTTCTGGTAAAATAGGACAACAATTAATAACTAAATGATTAATAATGCGCTAAGTTCTAATATAAGTTATACAGGAAACATTTTGAAAACTTAAAAACACTTTAACAACATTTAAACTTTTAAAAACAAAGCAGCATAAACCTGAAAATTACACTGGCATATTTATTATGAAGGGTAAGTTGAATAAAAAAGAAAACTAGTCCAAAAAGAGAGAGGGGGAGAGAGAGAGAGAGGGAGAGAGAGAGAGAGAGAGAGAGAGAGAGAGAGAGGGGGGGGGGGGGGGAGGGGGTCAAAAGGACGCTAAGCAGTCGAGTGATAACAACCAGTAAATTAGTCTTTCCATTTGCACAAAGGAACATTTCAACCTCAAGAAAACCATCTGTAAACCAATCCTTTTCAACAAAAAAGAAATCTTGTTAATTTAAAAACAATTTATTACTTTTCCAAAGCTCTAAGTGCCCCAACTTTTTTTCATAATCTTATATAATATGTTACACATTTTATAGTATAGTAGTAGATTTGGAAAAAGAAAAACAAGTTTTGAAACAACTTTCGATATAAAATATACAATGGCAGTTAATTTTTTTTTATTTATTGAAATTTACAACAGTATAAAAAAACACAATAAGTAAATGTTATAAACCTTTCAGAATACATGATAACTTGGGAAGGAATCATCCGATGAGTCATTTTCTTTTCAGAAGTGTTTTTCTTCTTAGGATGGCAGGTTAAGAACTAATGAATGAAAGGATATATATATATATAGGACAAAATTTGCAACGAATAGGATTTTGAGATCTTTATGGATGAGTCTATTTGCAACGTGATAAATAGGATAAAGGATTTCACGGAGGATTTAAGATTGTAAGGATTGGATACGGGAGGAATTTGATCGTTTGGTGGAACCTCAAAGCTCAATTCTGTATACCCAAATAAATCTGATTATCATGCTGTAAAAGAGTTTTTTTTTTAGTAAATTGGAAGTTTAGAGCGTCTGTAAAGTAATTAATGTAGCAATCTAAATCTACGAGCAGTTCCTTATCGTTTTAGTCTATGGGGATTTTGACAAGATGGAGTCCTGAGTTGCGAATCTGTTCAATAGGCTTTAGTACGAAAATAAAAAAAAAGATACTATAGGGCAGGAAAGTAGAGGTTTATGAAGGTGATTTGATGGGATTTGTTTGGTGTGACATAATTTATTGACAGTGACTCTAAATTTTAAAAAATAAGAGGTTGTTGTCTATGGAGTATTAATATAAAAACTCTGTTTGGAATATGAATGTTCAATACTTTTCTTTCAAGACTTAATTCAACGTTCAGACATCCTAATGCAGTACTTTTGGGGAAATAACCAAATATATGCGAAATTAGGCCGCTAAGAAAAAAAAATTCGAGACATAATAATATAGCAAAGTTGACATAGTAAAAAGAGAAAGAAATCATTTTTAAGAACACTGAAACTGAAGAAGAAAGATGAGAGAGATAGTTATTTATTTGGCCGGACTGGGCCAAGCAGCGAGAAACGACCCTGTAGAGTTTGCTCACTCATTAGCACCGCTTCAACATGTTCATGAATCGCTCGCGATCCCTCTCAAGCGACCAATTTTCCTCCTTCCCCCCACGGGAAATGCGTGCTGTATGTTGGTTCATTGCTCTCTCTGGAAACCGCTGAATTGCTCAGCAAACAAACTCACTAAATGTGATGTTTGTATTGCCACTAATCAAAATTATCCCGTTGACCCATCTTAAACAGGCCTACCATAAAATCATAATTGTTCGGTACAAATATAATTTACCACAAACTCCTTCCCTATTTTAGATTATTGATTTACGTTTTTGGTCAGGGGCTATTTATTGAATGGATTTCAGGAAATCTGCTGAATAAGTGAATTGCCATTTAACATGGCTCTACAATGAAAAAACCCTAATTATTATTATCCACACACTTATCACATAACCTCGGATAATATAAAAACCCTATTAATTTGAAAAGTAGGTAACTTTGAAATTTTAGAATCTGCAAAAGTTTTAACAAAAATTGTAGTAAAAACATTGATTCTAAGAGCTACTAAAACTGTTATATATAATGAGTTTAAATAAAAAAAATTATAGTTGTAATTTTTTTTTTTTTAATGTAATATTACATTCTATCATATTTTCAGACAATGGTAATATGGATGACAGTGCTCATTCACACCCTTTTTACAGATTAAAATTAAATAATAAAATAATAAATAATAAAGAAAATTAAATGATAATAAGATAAGAAATAGAAGAAAAAAATAAAAAATTTATATAAAATAAAATTATATCTTTAACACTATCATTCCTATATTCAATATATAGTGGTCAGGTTTCAACATTCGAAACAGATAAATGAAAAATTAAGATATCCCATAATAATCGTCTAACGGTAAAAATTTAAATATAGTTAAAAAATCATAAATTTGTTGATAAATTCACTGTCACTTTTAAGTATTAATTTTGGAGATGATAAATGTTAGGGTCCCAGAAGTTGTGGTGATTTCAGGATTTTTAATTCATAAATTCTTTTTAAATATCAATAAAATTATTACCTGGTATTCTGTAATTCCGTAATACCAGTGATGGAGTTTCATTTTAGGTTCGTGAGTGAAATGCACTAAGAAATACATTTTTTTTTAAGAAATTACAATTTTTAATTTCAGAAAGCTCACATGATTCAAGGTTTTATATGATTAAACGCTATGCTTTATAGAAATAATTCATATAAGTATTTTTCCAAGGGAAAATCTTTTTTCCAATATTATCACATGTATTCATGTCTTAAATTGTTTAAAAGAAACTATTAAGTTTCAGGTTTTAATCGTCTTTTTATACATTTAATAATTTCCATATGAAGAATTATGTTTTGTAGATTTAATAAATTTTATTTTGTTAATATTTGCCGGTTCTAGTACCTTAGTTCGTTTAAGAACTTGGCTCTGTTTAAATCCCCATATTTATTAATTATACATATTAATTATTTACTTATATAAAATTTTTAAGATAATAATCGGAATGGCCATTTTACCTTAGAATACAAATCTTTATTTTTTTTTCTTCATTAACGAAATATATTTATGTATGACAGAAAACTTAAATTTTATTGATACCGTTAAAAAGTAATTCGTGATTTTTTAAAATAATTTTATTAAACTTTTAAGTTTAATAGTTCTGATTGACACTTTGGGAAAATGGCTCATGAGTAATGTAACATTATGAACAATTTTTTTCCTAAATAATGTTAAATTTTAATAAGGAAACATTTTGGATTAATATTTGGATGAAGAAGTGTGTGGTGGCTGAAGACTCGCTGGGAGATAAGATTTTAAAAATGAAGTTTTAATATTATGAAAGAGCTTTCTGGATAATCCATTAAAACTTTTGCCGCCAACTCAGGGATCAGATTAACCAGTCAGCTCCTTGTCCTCTTTGTAAGTTTATCGGGAAATTCTAAGTAATTTTGTGGTAATACAGTTTGCCAAGATATATTATAGTTATTATAGTATTACTTGACATTTACCTCGTATTCAAAAATATTATTCAAAACCTTTATACTTTATTAGGTTAAAATATTGTAGAAGCGAAGTAAAAAAGAAGCATAGTAGAAGTTTGTCGGGGGGTGCGGTCAGCAAAGAACAACATAAATAAACAAAACCATATTTATTTATTTTATTCATCGAAATAGTAATCATAAAGAAAAAGATAAAAATAACAAAAAAATAGGAGATAAATAATAAATTAAATTGTTTGATTTATAAGGATAAGATTGTTCCTTGAAAACTAATTTAATACCATCAGATAAAGGCTGCAAAGTTCCTATATAACCTAATTTATTGGGACCTATACGAAGCTGAATATAACCTAAAACCCTTCGCTCTAAAAGAGTAACAAAAGAAATACAAATAATTATAACCAAATAAATTAAAATAAACAATACTACCTGTAATAGTCTATTACATAAATAAATTCTAAATTTACTGCACTAATCTGCCAAAATAGCTTAAAATAATTCAATATAAACAAAATATTTGTTATAAATGGTCCTTTCGTACTAATTAATAATCAAATTAACAAAAAAGATAGAAACTGGCTCACGCCTGTCTGAACTCAGATCATGTAAAAATTTAAAGGTCGAACAGACCTAGAAAATTAAGCTTCTACACTTAAATCTTCCCAATAATTCCCAATAGACTAGGGGGTATAATTGCAATAATTATATCAATCCTAATTATTATCTTACCCACAATTATTAACAAGAGAAAATTCCAAGGTAATTCATTTTACCCAGTTAGAAAAAGAATGTTCTTAATAATAGTAACAATTATTATCTTATTAACATAAATTGGAGCACGACTAGAAGAACCATATATTTTCACTGGGCATGTATTAACAGTGATATACTTTTCATATTATTTAATAAATTCAATAATAATTAAAATCTGAGATAAAATTAAATAATAGTCAATTAAGTTTTAGAAAACTTATACCTTGAAAGTATATAAAGAAAGTTAAATTCTTTCATTGACATCAATTAACACTTAAGTTAATGAACTGAATATTATTTAAAAAGGATTAAAATAAAAATACTCAATTAAAAAATAAATAAATTAAGTGAAAAACTCAAAAATAATTTTCAAGTTAAATATATTAATTTATCTATATCGAAATCGAGGCAAAACCCCTCTAACCCATATAAATCAAAAAACAATCAAAATAACTTTTAAATAAAATATTAAAGATAAAATATCACAACCTAGGAATAGAATAACGGTTAGTATACTCATAAAAATAATATTTATATACTCAGATAAAAAAATAAATGCAAATCCACCTCTTCTATATTCCACATTAAATCCTCTAACTTAAAAAAGAAGCACGTCTTTTATTGTGTATATATATATAATTAGGTATTAGGTGCTTTCGCTGATTAGACCAATTCAATGGATAGTCTTTAAATAAACCTAAGAGATCAATCGAAATTTTCAATGCATCTTGACATTACCGATGACTCAATACACGCTGAAAATAAATGTTCTTTTTTTAATCTAAATAAAGTCGTAAAAAAGTAGGTTATACTTAGTGTGATTCAACTTAAAATTTATAGGCTATTCAGTAAGATGATTACCTTTTTTTTGTATTATAATATTACTCGATTAAACTATCTTAAAGTCTTCCTTATAGAGTCTATAGACTAATAAAAAAAAAAAAAAAGAAAAAAAAGGGGGGATTGCCTTTTCTTTTTTCTTCTATATGAGTAATTTTTTTCTATTTACTTATTGAAATTTACAATATATAATTTTCTAAACATGATTATTTCGCCAGATTTTTCCTAATTTTTTCATATTAATTTCAATGGGTCTTGTACACTCTATTACTAAAACAAATAGGGCAGTACGTTGGGTGTTAGAAATAACATGAAAGAAACATTATAATAGCCCTCACATTGTGGAAATATTTGAAATTTTTTTTTATTACATTTTTTTTTTAAATATTAATGATTGCTGTGGTATATTTTAGTATACATATACTAATATTAGGAATGTTTCCAAAATTAAAGCTCAGTCAGAACGCATAAGCAACCATCACCATCCCTGTGGATTCTAGACTATCCTTGGAATGTTGAAAAATTGATCATTTTTTATCAATTTGATTCAGCAACCTAAAATTTTGATTATCGTGACGGACATCACACTTTGTGCAGGTTATCAAAAATGCTGATGAATTACATAGTGAAAGCCAAATCTAAAAAAAAAAAAATAAAAAAAAATAAAATAAAAAAAATAAAATAAAAAAAATTAATTAATAAAACAAAATTGCCCAGTAGTCTCTGAAAAAGGTAATAATAATTTTATTCGATTCTTAGATTGCACTTATCTTAATAGGAGGTTAATGTATTTTTCCTTGGCGCCAAAGAAGATTCCTTTTAAAATATAATGTAATAAAAAATATGGTAGTTCCTCACAAATCAATTTTTACACAACTTGATTACTGCGTGTATGCTCCTCTACTTTTAATTGGCTGGTAAGATTTTTAGTAGACTGTCTATAATTAATTGTAATAATAAATGAAACATAATTAACAGAAAAGAAAAATCTATTGCCAGTTACAGGTGGTGCAGAGGTGGTCGAAATAGAACATTTATTAGTTTTGTTAATTATTTTTGCTTAATTAGTCTATGGATTTTAATGATGCTGTTGACGACGGTGTGAATTATATATTCAGCAGGATAGGTGTGAACTTAACTCCATGCTTCGGCTTTCTACTAGGCATTCCTCGATTTCTCTCTCCTCTGTAGCTGGGTGGCACTTCATAATGTCTTTACTCAATCATGGTTTATTTTTCACTAAGTAGGAGTGAAGAAAGAAAGAAAACCAGTCGGTTGTAGAAAAAGACTCTTGTTCCTCAAGTTCCTTCTTCTCCCCATAGAGGGCGCTAGAGGTTTTGCTATCGGCCTCAAGGGCGCTAGTAGTGCTTACATTATGGGAGCCCCCATTCCACACTTTCGGTTCCCAAAACACTGCGTATACTTGAGGTGTGTGAAACTTTTAATAGCATGAACTAAGTTAATGAATCCTGCACGAAGCAGTTCCTTCGACGTTTTTTTTAGACAATAAAATCTCTAAAACTAATGAAATACTCCCTGCTATGATAACTCATATCATAAATCCCAAATATTCTTGGAGAATTACATTTTAATTATAATTCCAAATTTAATTAACAATTTTTATATACGTCAATTCATCAGCTTGCATTTTTATTTAGCTTCGTTAAAATATTCAGTTAGGCATTCTTGGCTTTGGGAAAAGAACAGAAAACCAAGTTGAAATTCAACAAAATGCAAGAGAGCAAAATTTATAATCTTAGTACTTAATATATGATTACTATGAATGATTTATTAGTAAATATGAAATAAAAAAAATAAATTGTATATTTTTATTTTAATTGATTTATCTCTTATTTAAATGAGACGGGGAATGGTGAACGAAACTGTCAATGCTGTTGTCAAAACCTATAACCCCCTCCACTCACTCCTTCCCTCTCCTACAGGACCGGGCAGCGGTTTAATAATTCTTGCACGTCCAGGGCCAGCCTGAATTTGAATTCCTTTATTTAGATGGCACATCGATCCTGCTTCAAATTAGTATACAATCGCTCTGGTTTTTGGCTAATTGTCCTTCTGTTTATCGGTACAACGCTCTCCCTTATCGTGCCATGGATTACTAAAGGCATTGTTTCAGTCAGCATCTAATTTTGTGCTACATTACTGTTAAAATATGAAGCACGTATAACAAAATAAACGTGTAAATATGCTCTTTAATAATGTTTTTCAAAATTTCTTTGGCATAACAATTATAATATAAATGTTATTCATGCATAATTTTTTACCATAGAATACTAATGTGATTAAATTCTACTCACTTGATTATTTTATGAAATTATTTTTAAATTATCATTTGGGTAATACTACTATATTCTGCTTTACATATACTATAATTAATCACTAATGTATCAAGTGTAAATATATTATGTTTATTACGATTGTGAACTTAGTATACACATTTTTAAAGTAAAATACGAGTATTTATGCCCATGTTGAGAACTGACATAACGATCAAGTGAGGTAATATTCACTCAAAGAGTAATACTTGTTAGTTTTTACTTTTCACCTAATTGCATAATAAATAAATCATAAAAGTAATTTAGTTGGATACAGCGGTTATTATCAATATTTCATTATTTTTCCTATCAAAAAATCTATTTAGTTTAATTTATTATATTTAACTATGGATTTTTCTTTTAGTATCGTGTTATTATATTTGTAATTGACTTGATAAATAAAAGGTGTTTACATTTCTTAAAATTACTCTTACTTTCATTTTATATATAGAATATATAGGAAGGGAGACTATTGCAATTGTGAAAAATTATGAATAGAAGTCCAAGAAAATAAATGTTTTTTAGGTTTCCTGAGCCCAAAAACCTAGTATCACAAAATGGGCTGTGTGGTTGTTGCTAACAGACAAACTCAAAATCGATAAGCTTCTTCACAATCATCACATGTAGTCTACTAATAATCTTCCAACATATGAAATCCTTTGTTTATTCTTGTTTTTTTCATTTTGTTTATATATTTTTTTATATTTCATATAAAATAATCGACAGATAAAATATTTTAAATCATATTTATATTTTAATAACTGAATGAGCTATGAATTCGGTGTACCCTGTACTACATGATATCGAAAAGGTCAACAAAAGGAAAATATTGAACCAGAATTTGGTATACAAATGGAGAATGGAGGATAAAAGCCTTTAATATTTTAGTTTTGACCTCTTAGTTGGGCACATGTTCCTCGTGTCATCCTTGCGTTGAATTTTAGCCCCAGGGATTTTACGGAACATCTCTGTCGAGGAAAACATCAGTGTCGGACCGAGGAAGTGACACACCATGATTCGGGAGGATTTTTTTTTTATTCACGGTTCATGTTTCAGTGTCATTGTCAATTATTTTCACTCTACCACCAATTAGTTAATTCAATTTTATATATGAAAGATTTTTTTAGTATGCTACATATAAAAAATAAATTAATTTCGTTCCATTAATCTATGCTTATTCCATGGAATAAACATGTCAAGTAATTAATTAAATTATAATTAAAAATTGGAAAAAAATGGTTCGAGTCGGCGAAATGTATCCGAAGAGGTCCCCCTCACCTGTGGAGTACCCCAGGGGTTTGTATTATCTCCAATACTTTTCTCAGTATATGAAGCTGAATAATACCAAGTATGACAAGGGTAGCGGCTTATGCCGACGATATCTACAGCACTTCAATGAGTGAGGAGACAGCTCTACGGCAGACAGAGAAGGCTTGTACGGAAATAACCAAAAAACTGGAAGAGCTGAATATTACAGTTAATTCCAAGAAGACCTACTGTACTATGCTCTCCTTCCAGAAGAACAAGCCTCCTCTACCTAAAGTCTATAAGATAGCAGAATGCAAGAATAGACTAGCAAGCAGCGTAGTAGATCTGGCAGTTACCCTTGATAGACACCTGACGCTAGCTCGCCACTGCAACAAGAAAATCAAGCTGGTTAGGACCGAGTCTTACAGGCTTACTCACCTGTTAAATGATCTACAAAGGTGTGCTGAGGCCATTCCTGCACAGCGAAGCACCAACTGTGACCAACCTTGCACCAATAACAGCCAAGAAGCTCCAAGAGTTTCAGAGCGGTATACTCGGACGTATAGCCATAATTCACAACAAAGGGCAAAGACGGATCACATGTACACGACACTCGACCCACCGACTGTGGCAGAATTTATAACGAGGAGGCATATCAAATTTTTTTATAGCCTCCAGTACTGTTCAAACCCAGGACTCTGACACCGACTAGACGGCCACAAAGATCGCAGACCCACATGAACAGATTTAGGACAAGTAACTCAACTCAGTGAACCCCATTACCATCAGACTAACACAAACTATTACCATATTCGAAAAGATTCAATTACTCAGCTCCCTCTTCAAATGGAAGAAAAGGAAGCTACTCTCAAAATGTTTTTCTCATCATGACTTCAACCCAAGGGACCTATGAAGATTAGTGAAAAAAATCAGATGCTAATTTTATTAATTCTTTAGACTATACATATTTTAATTGTTAATTTAATTTTTATGTTTTTTTTACGGGTAAGATAGTTCATCTTTAATAGATTATATCAAAACCTATTATTGTTAATTCGTAGTAAATTAATGTTCACGCTACTTAATCGCCATGAGTACGTGAGTGTAAAAGTTGAAAATTGCTTTCAACTTGAAAACAAAAATGAGGAGTTTTCTATAAAAAAGCAAAACATCTAATTATAGAAAATTATTCAAATATTATTAGATCAACTCACGCTGATGTGCCAGATTTTTATTGAAAATGTTGATTTAAACACATATTTGATAGTGAAAAATTAAAATTTTGAAATAAACTGAATAATTTTTAGCTTTTGATTAAATAAATAAATACAAAACACCCTATCCAAATTTTGATTATTGAATTACCTTAATTAATTAATTTAATGTTAAAAACTATAAATCAACCGGTTTCATGTGAACATAATTTAAATATGCAACAGATAAT
The DNA here is from genome assembly GCF_000696795.3 of Halyomorpha halys. Classification (NCBI taxonomy): domain Eukaryota; kingdom Metazoa; phylum Arthropoda; class Insecta; order Hemiptera; family Pentatomidae; genus Halyomorpha; species Halyomorpha halys. The sequence continues at coordinate 735,465 of NW_027115630.1, forward strand.
AAGGTCGAAAGCAAGGCCCTTACGAAGTACGAAGTAGCAAGTACTCGGGGATCCATGAACCCGATACTCCTTCATCACAAGTTGGAATTCCTGAGAGGCATCAACAAAAGGCTTTGTAATTGTATTAATCTAGCGCGAACAAACTCTAATGCAACACAGAGCACAGCTTTGTGAAGGTGTATCAGTGACCTACAAATAATTAACATTTCCCAACTTGTTTCTATTAATTAGTTTACAAGACAAACTTGTTTGTTTAAATTGCTTTAGATATTGAATTTTTTTTTCTAATATCAACCTTTAATGGTTAAGTTGTTAGAGAAATACTAAAAATGGAGGAAATTCCATTAAAATGGGAGGCCAATGTACCAAGAGAATAGTTGTACCCAAGTTCTCTTAGTTAAATTAATGCATGCCTTATCAGCATAATTAAAGAATTTACAAAACACACCATTTTTTTTTTAATAGAAAGTATATTTTTTTAATAAATTTTTTTCATCATTTAATTTGTTTCCAAGGGTTCAAATATTATGCAATTTAGTTTCCTTTTCAAGGGAAAAATCCTCACTACTTCATCTCTTAATTTAATCTTTAAAAAAAATCCCCACCACTTCATCTCTTAATTTAATCTTAGGTCAACCATTAATGCATAGTTAAATTAATCCATGCCTTATCAGCATAATTAAAGAATTTACAAAACACACCATTTTTTTTTTAATAGAAAGTATATTTTTTTAATAAATTTTTTTCATCATTTAATTTGTTTCCAAGGGTTCAAATATTATGCAATTTAGTTTCCTTTTCAAGGGAAAAATCCTCACTACTTCATCTCTTAATTTAATCTTATAAAAAAAATCCCCACTACTTCATCTCTTAATTTAATCTTAGGTCAACCAACAAGAACGTCCTAAAAACCAATTTACAATTATAATCGGAAAAAAATTAAATTTTATCGGGCTTTATATTTACTTCCAATTTATATTACTCAAGATTATATTATATCTGCATATTGAAACAATTTTTTTTTTTACATAATAACCTAAATTATTCAATGTTTCACATCTTCCCTCTAGAGGATTGTCTTTATTTTCAAAATTGGTCATTTTATTTTTTTGATCCTGAAAAAGATATTTTGCTATAATATTCAACAAAATATATTATTCAAATTTAAATATATTGCTTCAATTCTGTATTATACTTTCATCTACCTGTTAATTTATTCAAAAAAGGTTTAGCCTACTTTAACCACTAGTTGTCATTATTTATTTTGGCCACACTTTTATTTCCTAATTTTTATTTTTATCATTTTTTTTCAAGTTATTATAAAATTTTGAAATTATATTTTCTTGTAGGCTAATAAAGTATTTTCGTTAGTTTCGATTATTTTCACTAAAATATCAACGTTTTATGTAATTTGTTTCCACTGTCTTATCCGGCTAAGACGCGTTATCTTGTTGCTGCTCACAACAATTTGTGAAATGACAGAGTGATGTACAACGGACTGTTAAAAAATTCATGCAGAATGAAAAATAAAATGAAGTTGTAAAGAATGACATTATTTTCAAGCTATTGATCTTCATCGTCTCTTCCACAGGCTAGGACGCATCAGGGAGTGACTAAAATAGTCTATGTTAACCATCTCGAATATTTTTGAAAAAAAATTCACTGCTTTTACGTTTTTCAAGTTTTTACTACCTATATATAATAAATAATACCTTCATTTAAAGTAAAATTCAATCGTAAATGATAACTGTAATTTATTTTGTTAAATCACCCTAAAATTATCCTTGTGTGTTCGGACCCTGAGGTACACCAGGGCTCTATGATGTTGGTACCTTTAATTTTAGAAAAAAACCTGGAAGACGAAAGTGATTTTGAAAAATCACCTCCTGGATCAACAGAAGGCATTTTACCAAAACCAGCAAAGTCTGTTTTCAATTATTTTTTATTCAATCAATGATTTTGATACCAGATTATCCAGAAGGAAAAAAAATGTTTTAAATAACAAGGACTTAAACTTGTGATCTAACTAATTTGAGAGAAATCGTTTTAATTATATTTCATGATAATCTATTTTCAAAACCTAAAATTAAAATGAATAAATAAGTCAAAAAAGACCTACCCTGTTTTGAAACGCAACGTATCACTTCTTAAATAAGCACGTTTACAAAAATGGCGTGAACTTACTCCCCACTGATTCTTAGTTGGTTCAGATATATTTTGGGCTAATCGTGGTGAAGTATCTCGTATAAAACAAAATAAATCAAATTGCTATAGTATTTACACTACTTGTAAAGAATTACACATATACACGATAACATCACATTAATTGGTTAATCTGTTGAAATGAGATGTGCCTGGTATGGACTAATGTTATTTTCAATTCTAATGATTCTTAAAGTGGCATAACTTCGATTGGCTCGTCGTTCAATGAAACACCTCATCATTATTTAATTGTTTGAATTGTGTGAACAATTATTAATTAATAAATGAACCGAATGATTGTTTAATTACTGGAACATGTACATGGAATATACTGTGATATTTTATGTATTGCACGATCTCAAAAATTTATTATTTGAAAAGTGTCAGCTGATTAGAAATAACATATTAAATACCCAGTCACCTTTCGAAAGGATGACCCTTTATGAATTTTTATGACCTTTAGGAATTCTCGGATATCGACCTGCATGAAAATTTCATGACCTCTCGATTAACTAACTGCAATATGTTTTTCGAGAGAATTTGAACAACAATTAAGGCCCGTGATATTAGATATGTATTTATATGGAAATTATTCTAGGAATAAATGTCAGTGAGCTGAAGGGAGAGGTTTGATATAAATGAAATTAAAAAAAAAAATTCCAAGAAAAATATACTTTTCCAGATAAAAGTTCTCCTCTACCTTTTCCTCAGGATTTTTTTTTTTTCACCTTTTCAAACTTTACCGTATATTTTCTCAAAGAAAAAAATGATTTTCTAGAAAACAATACTTTGATTAATAAATAAAAAAGCCCAGTAAAATAGAAGGAACGAATAGCATTTAATGCTTTAATGGAAGATGGTCCTGTAACAGAAATAGCAAAACTATACATTAAGCACCACCATTTGGTCCAGTTTGTAGGGATTCACCAGGAATTTTGTCAAGCAAATAAGCCAAAGATTGAATTCGGCCAGGATTTGAATCTTTGGCTTACTTGCTAGACGAAGGCCCTAATGAAAACCCGAAAAGTGCTTCAATAATTAGTAAACATCATTCATCACTAATTACTTACAGTCAATCAATAATCTTAAAATAATTTTTAAAAAATAATTAGTAGCAGCTCACCAATACATTTTCAAATTACGACTCCGAAAATTAAAAAAAAAAATTGTATAAATGATATTTTCAATTTCTTGAGACTGGTTGTTATTGTTTAAATTAAATAAATTATGTCTAATTAAAGTCACAAAACACTCTTCATTTCTTTAAAAGTCCATCGCTCGGCAAATTCGGGCATCCTCAAGAAAACTCTATCAAATAGCAGCTTTTATTATACCTACATTTTTAACAAACAGCATTATTATTAATAAAAGAGCATACCTTAAATATAAATTTACACCAACATAGTATGGGCTATTCTGCTCAGGTCATAAATTTCGGTCAAAATTACCTTATGAGACAATAAAACATTAGAGAATCATAATTTATGATAATTTATCAATAAACTCCCCTTAGTTTACGTCTAATTACGTCACTCTACATATTAAATATTAAAACTTTTATATACAAATCAATGTAAAACTATTATCACTTTCTTATCACAACAATATTTTATCCCTCTTTACACTCAGGTCAGGCATTTAATTTAGGTATTTCAAAACGTATTTATATTAAAATTATTATTTCTTTTATTGTTAAAATTCATATCAAAGTTCAGTATAAATAGTAACATAAAAGTTTTACTCACAGTTTTCATAAATTAACTTTGCTTAAAATCTCTGCATAGTGTTGGTTCAGATTTCTTCCGTCTATTTTAAAATTCACGGTATAATTAATGTTTTCTGATATTCATTAGAAAATATATGTAAATAATATGTATACTAAGGCATTATCAGAAGATATATGGAAATCATTAAACTATATAAAGATTGTTTTGAGACTTAGATTAGATACAATTTATTTTATTTAAAAAAAAAAAGAAAGAAACTCGCTAAGTTCCATCAGCTTTTTAATATTAAACATCTATAGCATTGGTTATTAGAGTCAATATAGGATAATATAAAAAAAGGTTCATGAAGTTCCACTCTCTGTTACCGACAGTTAAAGGAGCAGTGAACTTGGGAAACCCAACCACGACCCGAAGACTGAAGCCCGGCTGCTGCAGGACATCCTGTATTAGATTCAATTTTATCAATTACTTCCATTTTATTATTTTTTTTAGTGGACAATTGTTTGTGCTATGAATGTCATTATTTTTGTTGTTAAATTTTCTCTCTTTTTTAGAATTATTATTTTTATCTATTTATTTTATCTTGATTTTATTTTTAACGTTTTATTTAGTAAAAAGTATCTTTTGTATGAGACTTTATCCCCCTCTCTCTTTAACCAATTGTTAAAAAATAAAAATAAATGTAATTCTTATATTAACAATGTAAGGCCCACCAGGTCGAACAGTATTAAATAAAAATATTAAAAAAATAATTTAATATCCAACAGTGCAGATCTGTATGGATGTGGAATATTGACAGAACCTCAGATACCTAAGTTAACTCGAATACCCATTACCCATTTTTTTTTATCGTTTAGGATCTCGTACCATGTTTTTTACATTTCCCCACAAAAAGGTTTAAAGTGGGTTACTAGTGCACATTTAGGATGATTTTATTATTTGTCCAACAAATTATTTTTTTTATTTCTTAATCTCAATGGGTGAAGGTATAATTATAATATGGTAATTAACTAAAACGGATGTCCTATTAGTAATCTCTGCTCCTTTGAAGTTTGGCTGTATTATTTCAGTACGTTAAAAAGGGTTTAAATATTCTAAAATTAAAAAAAAAAAAAAATGTGAAAGCTTTCTTTTTTTCGATAAATAGAAATATAAACATTAGGGCGTGTAAGCTTTGGAAATGGCCAATCGCTGTTTAGAAAAGTCAGTTTTTATTGGAGATGTTGCGGCACAATTAAGCCCCACCTGGTCTTGACATCCGTTGAAAAATGTTACCAGGCGCTTCTCGAAGGTAGCACGACGCTTGCTAACCTATTCGTAAATATTGGCTTTCTCAATCACAACAATTTCTACTCACTCCGTGGTTATTAGTAATACCAAGAGACTTATCACTTCAATTTTAGTTTTTATATTAGAAATTAACTATTCCTCAGAATTCAAATTTTTCAGTAGCCTCCAAATATTCATTATTTGGATTATTATTAAGATTTTTTTAAATAAATACGGATAAAACAAAATATATGGTTAGCACTGGAAACGCGAGCAATTTTGGAGATATATGATGAAATGCGTTAGAACATGTATATAGGTTTAAGCATATAGTTTCTACGGTAACTTCAAAAAAACGAAATTGATGAGGAAATAAAAGCGAGGTTAAAATAACGCAAATAATTCTAATAATTCTAAAGGCGGGAAATGCTTGCTATTTTTCAATTTCAAAACTGCTTAGCTTGCGCCTATATTTCCAAAAACTTAAATACTTTTTTTCCTAAGAGCTGAGGTAGAGATGGGAAAAAGGGTTTGAGGGGAAGCTCTTTCACTACATTTGGAATGCATTTTAGGAGGGACTTAATTGGTTAAAACTTAAAAATTAGAATTTACAAAACTATTAGCCTTTCTACTGTTCTTTATGGATACAAGATGTGAGAGATGAACAGCGCCTTAAGGTATTCAAAAATAGTATTACGTAAAATATTAGAAAAAGGATTAATTAGCAGGAGAATTTAGAAGGCTACACAACAGTGAATTAATGGAACTTCAACCAATAAATATAATTCAAGTCAAGTTGCGGCGTATAAATTGGGCGTGTTATATTGTAAGGCTTAGTAACGATCGGATCCCTGGAGATTACTGAACACTGAACAGACAGGTTAACGTCTGAGGGGTAAACCGAAAAGTAGATGGGAGGATTGCATTAAAACTCTAGTAGAATTGGGTTTGGAGGGACATCAATGGAAAGATGTGGTATCGGCATCGAACTTTCGGGTTCGTTAGGCCTTCAGTATTATTATGATTAAAATAGTCACAGACTTCCTTAAATATTTAATTACACATAGGTGTAGCTAAGAGTTAATTTGTCGGCCTGTGGATTCATTTTTGAGTTAGTGGTCTCATAGAGGAGAATACAACTCGCATTAACGCAGAGCTTCATGAAAATTCATACAGCAGTTTGGGCAAAGCCGGCCCAGGGGTCGTGAAAAAGTGTCTGCTGACTTTTTGATTATCTAGCGCTCACTCCAACCAGGCCCAATCCCCAATATTAATTTTAAATACTGCTTTAATCAGCGGAATAGGTACTTATATAAATTTAGTTATAAAAATAAGCCTCTGGTTTTTATAATTTAAATGTTAAACTATATATAAATTTGCGTTACTGCAAGTTGTATTCTCCTCTATGAGACCGTTATATCACAACAAGGGACTTGGCTTGCGCATCGCCAGACAATTAAAGTAGTATTTTCTGATCAAAGTGTTGTTTGAAATTTACGGTAAAGTTTGAAGGTTTTTTTAATCAGTATACTGAAGTTGGAACTTAGATTGACCAATGAATATAATGTTATCATGTATATGTATAACCCTTTATGAGTTATGTAGATACTATATCAATTTGATCTATTCTGTTTTATTTGAGATATCCTATCACGATACTTCAAAACGACGACCGATTAGCTCAAACTAGAACCAAGCCAACTATGGGTCAGTGCAGAAATATCAGATTACGTTCCCACCATTTTTGGAAATGTACATATTTTAGATACGAGGCGTTGCATTTCAGAACCAGGTAAGTCATTTTTTTATTTTTATTTTAATTTATAGCTTAGAAACTAGATTATTATGAAAAAGAAAACAAAGTTTCTTTCGAAAGAGTTAGATCCCATGTTTCAGTCAATGATTTTTGGATAAAAAAAAGGTTTTATTCATGATAATTAGAACAATTATATCAGTTAAAAATATATAAGAACTATTGAAAACAGACTTTGCCAGTTATGGTGAAGCGCCTTAAATATAAAGTTAAAATTAAACATTAATAATGTTGTTCTTACCCCTGTAGAACAGATCCACTACCTTGGACCACATCTGGACAAACGACTAGCCTGGAATTCTCACACAAGACTGAAAAGACAGGAAACTGCATGTCGATTTCGACAATTACAAACGGTCTAAACTTCCAATTCATTACAAAAGACCGATCAACATCACAATAATAAGGCCTATCTGGACATAGGGAGTTGAGCTTTGGGGCTCCACTATTCCTCATATATACAATCCTTACAACCCAAAATCCTCAATGCTTCTTACTTTGTCACAAATAAAATCATACATAAATTGTTTTATTTATACTTAATACTGTGTTGTATTAAACATGATATCCTTCGATTGTAAACTTTGAATTATGTTTTTTTTTTTTTTTTTTTTTTTTTTTTTTTTTTTTTTTTTTTTTTTTTTTTTTTTTTTTTTTTTCCATACCCTCCTATAATGATGTTATTTAATAGCTGGTACATACATATAGGAGGTATACTATATGTATATCTGGGTGATGATACCTTGGATTGCCTTTTGGCATTATAAGGTTAGGTGAGTGGTCCATTGAAGGTTGTTACTTGGTTGTCTGACGCCAGTGGATTATTGGAACGGGGAGGGGCCGTTCCGTTGAATTATGTCTTCATAGTTCCATTTTAATTTATTATTTTTATCTTTTTTAATTTATTGAGAGTCTAAATATGCAAACACATAACACGCTAAAAAAATCTTCAATTGAATAAAATTCCCGCCATGTGTTATACTATAATGGCTTGTGGAGAATCCACCCATTGATAGAGCTCCGATAACATTTAGAGATATCAAGGCCATCTTCTTTTCTAGAGCCTAGGAAGATTATCAATTATTGATGAATAATTAAGATTGGAAAGTGGATTTAGGTAGTTGGGGATTTTATGAGGATTGATATCTGGATCTTGTTAAATTTAGAAAATATGATGCATTAAGGTCATGACTAATAAGTTAAAAACAATTACCTAAATCTGAAAACCTACGTTGGTTAATTCGCACTTACTATTAATAATGCCAACTCCGTCACAAATAAAAGAAAAAAAGGTAAAGTAAAAATAAAATGTCAAAATTAACAAAGGCATTTTCCTGTGGCTACAGGACGGCTGTCCTCGGATTTAGGATTAATGACTGCAACCAGTTCGAGTTTAATTCCAACCGATTGTTTTACATACGAGTAAAAGCTTTTAATGGAAAATTTAACGATGGAAAATAATTAAAAACAACTGCAGTGCTTTGTCAACATTTTTAATCAGACCCATTAAAAATCCTCAAAAAAAAAAAAACCCAATAAAATATATATCTGTAGGATTAGAGAGAATACAGTGGATAATTCCCATCTATATTACTTACTGCCATTTAAAATTTGAACGTGCTTTCACGAAAGGTAGGGGAGAAAGCACCTATTTCATACGTCACAGATAACTGGTACAGATGAGCTCAATAAAGTAGGAACAGCCGAACGCTATGACGAGGGAAATTTACAACTCGGACAATGGTTAGCACACCGGCTCTCGGCACAATTTGAAATTTCTTTTTCAATAGATGTAATACACATTTTCTCATTGGCGAATTTGAAATATCGGCACTCATATATCAAAAGAAGGCAGCCAATGATCATAAATTGTTCCCTTCCACTATCTAATGGGCAAAGCGTTATTTACAATGTAAAATGCTCAGTTTAAATCTCTCGGTTTTATGGTCGTTTGTATTAGGTTAGGGCAGAACATTAGCATAAATCGATACCTGGTGTTAACCACTGGCTAAATTCTATTTATCGAAGATATATAGAAGCGATGCAGATTTGTTATCACAGTGTAACTTATCGTTTCCATTAATTTTTATCAGAATGAAAGCCCTCTGTGTAAATAGATAAAGAGATCTATTATTCGAAAATTCATTTCGACAATATCTCCTATAATTTTTTTTACCTTAATATCAGAGGTAACTAAAACGAAAAATACGTGGGAAAGTATTCAAAAGTTAAATATTTCATTGAAAATTGTTTGTATAATAACTAAACTAGTTAGTGAGAATAAATATAAAAAATTGGTCTCGTCTTCAACAATGAATTCAATTGGACAAGTAAAAGTAAAAACAAAGAATTTTTCTATAATCTATCATTATGTTATATCATAATCCTCCGTGGCGCCTGAAAAGGTGATGGCCACGAGACCTGTTAATGTGAAACGTCATTAGAGTGTCACCAATGGGTAGTTTCTCTATACGCCTGTTACACTCCATTTTAACTGTGATCAAATTTACTAATTGTATTATAATGTACAGTTGTAAATAGCAATAAATATATATATTTTTTTAAAATATTTATTTATTGCTATTTACAATTGTACATTATAATACATTTATTAAATCTGATCTAAGTTAAATTGGAGTGTTACAGGCGTGTAGAGAAACTACCTATTGGTACCACTCTAATAACATTTTACATTAGCTGGTCTTGTGGCCATCTTCTTTTCAGGCGCCTCGGAGGGTTGTCAGGAATGGAAGAGGATGCAAGGTTAGAAACTAGGGGGTTTGAGTGGTTAGAGAGTTTATAATTTAAGGAGTGATATCTGGTTCGGGCTAGATCGGTTACATAGGGAACAATCATACATAAAGAATTATATATGATTTTATAAATATATTTAAAAATAATATATTATATCACATCACTATATGTTTATTCTTCAGAGTATATTGATATAATGCTAAAATGGAAGCTACAGAAAATATGTAATTATCAACAGCAAGTTTTAATTGATTATATATTCAAATAATTGTTTGTCTTGTGGTTGTTATGTTTCTATTTTAAATATAAAAACTACCTGCGAGGGTAAACATGGCGTAGTTTATTCTTCAGAGAGTTCGAGTCAATAGAAATAATTCAATAAGTTCACCGAGTAGACAAAAAAATTCAGCTAGGCTTTACATACATTTTTACGGATGGTTTAAAATGCTTCATCTGGTTCAAAAATTATTAATTTATTAAAAAAATAATAAGATACGATAAAGCACTAGTATGATCCATGTGGAACCTCAAGAATCACTTAATTACAAATTGAAATTAATCAGGCAAAATCTAATCCGAAAATATACAGTGGTTTTATAGTTTCCAAGATTTCCTGGACCACACCAATACCTACTTCATGATGGTATCAAACTCTTATTATATTATGTCAATAGTTTTGTACCATCTAGTTGGTTTTATTTATTTTTTATAGTTTTGTTGTGGAGCAATAGACTCAGGTTTTGTTTTATAACGGTATCTTATGTAATAGAATTTGTACAAGACTTTGTCTTTCCCAAATAAATATATTTTATCCTATACCATTTACGTAATATTTTTTTCTTAAGAACTATTATAACCTTATTGGATGTTGTTGATCTTTTCAATTATTTTTTTTTTCTAATAGGACCCAGTTTTGCAATAAAGGAGAAGAAATGCAGAAGATTGGGAACAAAGGCAATCCAGTTTAACAATTGAAGTTTAAAGTGCCCTGTTTTACGAGAGCCGTTTAATTTCTTGCTATGCGGCACAAAGTCCCCTATCGGGGCCAAAGGCAACTCCCCTTTTCTTATCGCAAGCTCACCTATTTTCGCGATTATTTACCGAGCCGAAGAGCACTTTCTTTGGGCTGCTACCCTCCCCCCCCACCAGTTCCGACTATCTTGATGGCATTTTTCACAGTTTCCGGAAACTACTTCAGGAAATCCCGTCTTATTGAGAAGCGGAAGTGGGTTAGGCTATAATTTTAGAAAACAATTGTAGAACTTTGTTGAATCTATGCCGAAGCATTAGCCGAAAGAGATACTATCTGAAATTATCATTTCATTTAAAGGAGATACAATGCAATTGAAGAAAGATGGAGAGAACAGTTCCTAATGAAGAAAGTTGTTCAAGTAGATTTCAACGGTCAATTAACCCTTAGATTTTTAGAATCCTGAGCCTAGATTTTTCGATGATTACTTTGTATGAACTCAGATGATATACCACTAGATATGAATAGTATTTTAAAATGACATCAACTTTACAAATATTTTCCTAACACCTGTGGATATAAGATTAAACCTTCAGTCCCTGGTATATATACTGGACTCAATAAAGATGAGTCTTTGAGTAGCAACCGAGCTGGTCATTTCTCTCTCCCCTTTTTCTTTTTTAGTTTTTATCAAACGTTTAACTTATATATTCCATAAGAGGGACATCTGTAGCTGTCATGAATAATTCACAACTTTGGTTTCTCCGAAAGACTGAAGATAGAAGAAGACTACAGGCGTCCGTCAGTTTTTCTTAAAATATGAAAAAAAAATAATTCTAGCATTATTTAGTAAAATATATGTAAACTCTTCGTATTTATTCGTATAATAATGAGGACGTGTTGTCGTCATATCCTTTTACATCCCTAAATATTAGACGTAAAGATCTAAATATAAAATTAATATAAAACAAAAATAAAATATAGTTAATCTTCTATAAAATAAACAAAGCATTGAAGAAGGCACATACGTTACATAGGCCAAGGTGTTTTTGAAGTAGGTTTAAAAATTCTAGCTGAACTAAGGCAGTTAATTCCTGGGATCCAGATTAACGTCTGGAAGCGACCCTGAAGGTAAAAGTTTCAACTATCCACCGGAGACTGGACTCTTTAGGAAATTATTAAAAAGCCCAAGGGAAGAAGTTGCCACCGAAGGGCCGAATTAAAAGTCGACGAAGCTAGCGCTGGTTCGGACCTGATGCAGCTTTAATGAGCACCGAAAGGCCCACAACTTGCAATGTCTTATCGTAGTCTTGTAAGCTAACTGGTTCCTGCATAAAATGTTCCTGGTTATTCATGCCCACTCTAAAGTCTCTGTTGTAGAAATTGGGCTCAGCATTTTAGAGAATCGATTTATTCTTTTGTATTTTCTTCGCTAATATTGTAACTAACTAATAATGCAAAAATTATTAGTAAGAATTCAAAGGATCTCAAAATAGAGGTTTGATTTTATTATATCAAGTACACAAAGAAAAAAGAACATAGAGATTCCAAGTACACAGGATAATATATCTCCTTCGTTAATTCTAACTTTTTTTTTCATAACCCATTATTTTATTTTCTGAAAATTGCATCTTAAAATTAATCTTATTCTATTTTTTTATATTTACTAAATAATCACCGATATTTGAAGGTTAATTATTTATAGTTTGAAATTTTAATGTAAATTTTTTTTTTTGCTTGCTCTAGTATAATATATAGATTTATTTATTGATAGATATTACAATCTGCCACACAGTTGTGGGCAATAGGTAATAGTGATAAATGATCTCATACATACTAAAATTTAAAAAAAAAAATAAAAAAATAAAATAAAAAAAAAATAAAATAAAAAACTCTCTTAAAATATATACAAACAAAAGAATAGACAAGATGAACATAATCAAACTATCTGTATGAAAAGTAAATAAATAAAATAACATAATGGTAAAATAATATATACAATATTTACACAATCGACCTGAGGATCCCTGAGCCCACTCTATCCCCCACGTATGAGGGGTAGAGCAGAGCTCAAGAGATCCCAGCGCATCCCTCTCGCCGCATCACTGGTAATGAGCCAGTGGAGGCTGATCAATGTAAATTGACGAGCCGGAGATGGAATGGGGGACGAAACACAAGATAGGTTTATCCAGAATATCAGGAATTACTTTTTTAAATGCGTAAGAGAGACGAGGGTATGTAATTTGCTAAAATTTATGCTAAAACGCGTTTCCAATAATCTCCAGAAAAGTTCGATCAGCCGATTTGAGCTGAGTCGTACATGCCGTTTTCAAAATGTGTGTTAGAAAAATTATGTTAGTGCATACCTAAGAAAAAGCACTAGATGGGATTAGACAAAATTATAACTATAACATTTCTACACTAATCATTAACATTGTAGACGAGATGTTTGAAATATCGGGGTACCGACAAAAAGAGGTTTGTGTATGCGTGTGAAAATTTCATAAATATCGGATAAATGTTTTTAGGCGTTGCACCCGAAAACATATTTGACTACATAGTGATAAATGTGGTAACAAGTTTTTTTTCCTTTTGAATTATGACATAAGATAAACGTAAAAAAAAAATTAAAATTAACATTTTATTATTTTTTTCTAATTGGTTATATAATTAAATCATAAGACGTAATTTGATACGTATAGACACTTATCATTTATTTTTATGATTTATTCAATAGTTTCCTCGAGAGAGGTTTTATAAGTAATTATCTTTTTCGTTTTTTTTTAATTCAAAGATAGATGTGGTAACAAGTTTTTTTTCCTTTTGAATTATGACATAAGATAAACGTAAAAAAAAAAAAATTAAAATTAACATTTTATTATTTTTTTCTAATTGGTTATATAATTAAATCATAAGACGTAATTTGATACGTATAGACACTTATCATTTATTTTTATGATTTATTCAATAGTTTCCTCGAGAGAGGTTTTATAAGTAATTATCTTTTTCGTTTTTTTTAAATTCAAAGATTAATTAAAGAGGACAACATCTCAAAAAGGGAATATTTTCAGAATATTATTAGATTCTGAAAACAAAACGCTTATTCTCAAAAACCGGTGAATATCTAAGCCGTTTTTCAATATATATTCACTTCAAACAGTGGAAGTGATACAAATCTTAAAACAGTTGTTTGTTTTAGCCAAGTGCTGCAAAGCACTTTATCAATGAGTTGAACAGTAGTTTTACTGATTTTTTATCAACGTTAATGACTTCTGCTATTGATCATCCATCTTCATACACAGTTATTTGCAGTTTCAACAACTACTGTATCATACTCTAACCTACTAACACCACGATATCCTACACGTTTGTTCTGTTTACACAGTTACGAACTCTCATTTCTCTTTTGTAGTATATGACAGTGACATAATTCAGAGGCAGGGTTTCTGGCCCACTCGTTCCTTCATAATCCCATTACTAACACTGCTCCCTCTTGTTTTAATATTCTTTTAATATTATTTAACAAAAACTTTTTTTTATTGTAAAGTTTAGTAATTCATAGTATTGAACATGAACATACAGGCTGAGCCTATTTTTTCCATAGTATTTATCATCGAATATTTCCATTGGTTCTTTTGATATTGTTTTGTTATTGTATAAAATATAATAATAAATATTGGTTTGATAGAAAATAATACAGGTTTTTAATATATGTTAAAAATATATGGCATATGTTTACTTCAACGATAATAAATTAAGCCAAAATAAGTTCTATTAAAATGGAACAGCTTACTTAAAACATCAGAAAAGAAATTTTAATCCCATGATAAACTCCACAAAACCATTTTTAAAATCATTCCGGGTTTGTTTTAACGTTTTACCCGACTAAAAGTCATCCAAGAGCTTGGAAAAGTGAAAGACGAGCTTAACTTTCGAAGTCACCATAGTGTTGGTTATACAACGAGTGGCCGAACAATTTAGTAGAGAAGGATTTGTCGCTTCCGATTAATCCATGGTGGACAAAGACGTGACAGTTTCCGATGTATTTCTATACTATCTTACCATACTATTTTTTAGGAATTTAGAAGAATCATATTGTGATTTGTATTTACCTAGTAACTGACTACAATGGCTTCTGTATTCACTAAAAATCCATTAAAATAAAAAATGTACCCGTAAAATTTGGAACGTTAAATGCATGGAACTTATTTCAAAGCATTTTTTACCTCTTCGTTTGGCTGTGGTCAGAGTTGTTTCTGTTTTGCCGATGGTATCCGGGTTGCGTACGATAGATTAATTCACGGCAAGTTTTACCATTTCTTGTGAGGTTATACTGTTGACTTCAACAATTGTTATGAACTGAAAAATGGCGCCTACAACGTTCCTTGTCATTCAAGTCGAAATTTAAACAACGAAACTACACATGCAAACGCTTCATTGATAACACAAACAGTAGTTTGCCCAATGATCAAGGTGAAATTCATACTAATAATTTTGGTGAGTATAGCTGTTTGAAATTTCTTTTCGAAGGCCTTAAACAGATTGAACATAATTATTTCAGCATTTAAAAGTTGTGTGAAGGAGAGGATATGGAATAAGATTCGTTGTGATATTTATAGAGTGAATATTAACTTTGGTTTATCTTACTGTTCTTAAAGCGACGGAACGAGAATATTTTTCGCATTTACCTCATAACAATATAACAACAAAATATTCCGCCAGAATCAGTGACAAGAGTAAGCGTTGTGTTACGTTGTAAGTTTGTTGTGGATTGGGGTTGCAAATCTTTTTTTTTTTAATATTATATAAGTCAATTCACAGCGATGGTGATGTTACTCACTCACTCACTGAGCTTAAATATTGGAAACATTCTTAATATCGTTATATCTGTACTAGAATATATTAGCTGATATCTTAGCAATATTTAATAATAAGAAAAATATATAAATAAAATAATAATAAAAAAATAGATAGCAAATCATTATATTCTCGAGTAATCTCAGTTAGAATAGATTAGTCGCTAGTAGGAATATCATTCCGTGTGCTAATTGGATTAAATATGACCGTAAAGCCCTGAAAATAACAATAATTACTAATTAAGTATGTATCTATCAGTTAATAAAAACCATCAACGGGAAGATATCAATCATATCGCAAAGTGCATATGTAATATAAATCATAATTTGACATTTAACATTTACAAATTCATGTGATTTTAACCACGCAATTAATAAATGAATTGCTAGGTGGCAATCATACCGGAATGATAACAGTGGCACACGTAATATTTATTACGGGCATCAGAGCGGTTCCTAATGGACTAGAAATAATCAACCATAATGATATATTATTAATTTGCCTGTGAGCCATCCATTACCAATGTATAATGTAAATTAAATCAATTTAGTGGTTTAATAATTTTACGATATACAGTAAACCTTTTTTATAGAAATTATTTTTAAACCTACTGTATTCATCGTTTTTTGTTAAGATACCTGTCTTACATCAAACACAAGTTTAAAAAGAGGTGTAGATAGTTGACCGTAGATTAATGCTTGAAGAGGTTTGTCGGGGGGTGCGGTCAGCAAAGACCAACATAAATAAACAAAACCATATTTATTTATTTTATGCCAAAATAAATAAATGGCATAAAATAAATAAATATGGTTTTGTTTATTTATGTTGTGCTTTGCTGACCGCACCCCCCGACAAACTTCTTCAAACAAGTTTAAAAAGTTTAATTTACATATATCACAATACAGAAACCTGTCTGAATATACCGAATAAAACTGTAAGGAATAATTATCTTAGAAAAAATTTAATGCAGCATGGTTTATTTTTAATCACACCAAAAAACAAACAAGGGCAACCAACATTCAGGTTTTAGATACATGATAAATACATCACATTCCACTTAACGCGATACATAAGTAATGAACCTAATCTGCTAGTGCCATCTCGGATACACGTTAGGCCTGAACATAAGTAAAATATTCTGGTTTTTGCGATTCACCTGAATCACTGAAAATTATACCAACCTACTACAAAACTTGATTTGAAATTCCCTCGAAAAGTATAAAAAATTATTAAATTGTTTAATTTGTTGTTCAACGCTGGCAATATTTGATATCTAAAGGAATAAATAAAATATCTATCCGGTAGGCGCATTACACAACTTTTGCATACTATGAAAATTCGTATTTCATCTCAAATTAAAACAACGAATATAAACTATATTCCTAACAATGATACTACAGTTTAATAAAATATAACATTATAAATCTTCGTGGTTACGATCGAAACAACGAAATAGATCATTTTTTTCTGATTCAAACCCCTGCCTCTATTCGGTGTCCTTTAATTACAAATCAAATTCACTAGTATTTCTTATTTACCCATTGTTTATTATTCTTAACTATGAGTACTGGTCATTTATTCCATACATGAAAAGTTAAAGATACTTTAAAAATTTTTTTCTTCATTTTAACTCTATTAGGCTTCTTATTCACTGTATTTGAGAAAATCCTCAAAGAAAGAGTAAAATCGATTCTCCGAAGGGGTACTTTCAATTGCTCGATTTTAACGAAAAAGGTGCCGTAAGATAGTTGAGGGGTGCGGTCAAAATAAAACACAAATAAGTTGATGTAACTTATTTAATCGTGCCAACGTTTCGGCTAGAGTTTTTAGCCTCCATCAGGGCTAAGAACAGAACAAGATAACAGGCAATGAGTATAGAAAATAAACAGAATGACATAAAGTAAATAATTTTACAGAACGGAATTAATAACTTACTGTGAAATTATTTAATTTATGTCATTCTGTTTATATTTTATGTTTTTATTTTCTATATTCATTGGTTGTTATCTTGTTCTGTGTTCTTAGCCCTGATGAAGGCTAGAAACTCTAGCTGAAACGTTGACACGATTAAATAAGTTATATAAACTTATTTGTGTTTTATTTTGACCGCGCCCCCCAACCATCTTCACCTTGTATAAGTCAGCCACGGTCAACTATCTCTCATAATTATTAATATTTTTAGTATTTTATCTTTTAAAATTTTTTGAGGTTAATCACTTCCATCATTTGAAATAAATTATTATTTATTTATTCATGACATTGTACAACGTTTCGGGACCACTGTCCCATATCCATGCACTATAAAAACCTATAACAATAATAAAACCTATATAACACCAACCTTCATCCTTATATATTTTAATTTATACAATAAAAATCACCTCATGATTTCATATGGGAAATCATGTCAACCATTGGTGCATCTTCTCACCAGACTTTCTAGAGAGATAATCCAGTATTTTATCGGTCATCTGAGTATCAATTAATAGTTTTATGCAATAATTTTTTTTTAATCTGAGTTTATGCCCGTGAAAGAAAATTATTTATTAAAGCAATGAATAATATTATTTTTTCTCCAACGATCTACTAATCTCTAATAAAACGAAAAATTTAAGACGTCGCTCGATACCCATTCAACCCAACAAACAGGTGGCCCTATTGACGAACATGCTTTACCATGGAGATTAGGAACAAAATGCCTCCTTCCCTACAAAGAGCTATGAAAAATCCCTAAAGCGAAGGCTCAGATAATGGGACAGAGGATCTAATGCAGAAGGTGGCTATTGAATACAGATGAGAGGCCGTTACCTCGTGGAGCTCTCATATTGCAGCATTAGCCAAAGTATCGGCCCATATCCTAAGCATTATCCAGTCTGCTGCTTCTGAGCTCTGTCACGATCTAGGCCCATGTCTAGGGTATTCGGCTCTGGAACCGTGAGACTGGAATACCAGGGATCAAGCCATCATTGCTTACAGTAATGAAGTTAAGGGTTATAAAACTTTTTTAATAATTTATTTATTGTTATTTACAACTGTATAAAATCATATACGACTAATAAATTTGCTATTAGATACAAAATGACATTACAAGCAATGTAACTCATTTTTGTTAACAGATTCTTGAAAAATCAAAAACATGTACCCCAGAGTTGACTTATTATTCGAAATAAAGAAATCAATTTTTCACAATGCATCCTTCATGTTCATAAATATTTTTAAAAACCAACAGAAATGATTGACTATGTGGTTATGTACATAAAAATAGAGACGCCTATACATTATTCAGAAATTTCAAGAAACGTAAATAAAGGACAATACCAATTCCAGAACTTCCATCATTACTTTTATAATACTATAAAACTCATTCAGAATATTTCTTTTCTTCCTTCATTGGTCATCATTGGACTTCATCCAATTTCTGCTCCAAGATCTTCCCAAAAAAAGTCCAACGAACCTTCCCCATCCATCACAAAAGAAAAAATACTGAATGCCAGGAATTGAAAGGAATCAAAGACGGGGATAGGTCATTGACAAAGACGGCAAGATGAGATTGTTACCCCGCCCCGAGATTTCAAAGGGTTTGTCAGAGCGGGACAGACCTCTTCTTATTTAAATATGTAATAGAAATCAAGACGAAACAATGGCAGGTTCTTCCGTCTACCTACCAGTCCGAGGAGCTCAACTGTAATAGCATTTGCCTTCAGTAACATTTGAAAGCAATTGTATTTTAAGAATTCGCAGAGTATTGTTGAAGAACCAAGTCCTCTTACTCAGCGATTCATTTGATGAATTTATTTGAAATGCGAAGATTTTAGGTTGTTTTTGTTGAATTTTCAATTAGCTTGTGATAAAGTGCGTACCAAGAACATGGCTATGTATAACTCCCCCCTATTTTTATCCTTTCTCGAAATGATTCTTTTTCTGTATATTTCTGTTGAATAAATAATTAAAGATTTTGAACACTTTATATCCAGTTACTAGTCTTAATTGATGGTTTTGTAAAACTTAGGGGGAATAAAAAATGGTGGCAGTTTTAAAAATTCGTTTGTCATTCGGAGATCAATATCATCAAAACTTTTTTTTTCATCTAAGTGGGTGAATGATGTCGATGTTTACCGAATGAAAAGGGGTTGAGAGTAGTCTCTTTTTCTGCATTGGTAATACATTTCAAGAGAGGGCTGAGGAAAATTGATTGTTTGGAAAGGGGTAGTCTGTATTTTGTGCCAGTCCTATGGTAACGGGGCTCGCCAGGTTTGCTGATAGAGTAAATCTTTTTTATCATTAAAATAAAATTTGTACTTCGTACATATATAATTATTATATATACTTTACTGAGTCTTATCCCTTGTGAAATTATAAGGCGTTGATATCAGTCCAGCAAATGTACAATGATGAAGCTAATAGCTTTGATCTTCGTAGGAGCAGTATTTGCTATGAATCCGCCAAAATTAATGCAAAAAAAAATTGATTTTTTTCTATTTGGAAAAAATGCTGCTATTTGAAAAACTTTATCTCTAATATTATAGAATGTAAAGAGCTCTGCCAGAGCTCATATTTTAGAAGATTTACTCTACTTTAAATAATGCACTATTTCATTTTTAAATGTTGTTGGTAAAACCACACATAAAGACCTAAATGGTCCTTATCTTACCTATCTAGCCCGAATCCGATATCAGTGCCGGGGAAATAATTTCACACATATGTAAGCGAAAATAGCTGGCGTAGGCAGATAACATTCATATAGGACCAACTCGCAAAACTGGCACACTACAACTTTCATTAAAATTGAATAAACGATTCAATATTTTATGAAAGAACACAAATTTGACAGAAAAGTAGAGAACTACGTTTATTTTTTAACGTCTAAAACGCGAAATGCGAATGAAAATGTTTGATTCTGAGGGCATGGCTTTTATTTCCTGTAAGAATGAAAATCATCCCTACCTTCGGTAGTGAAGAAGCTAAAACAAATATTCAATTATGATATTTTTATATTTACTTAATTCAGTGAGGATTCCAAACCTGGCTTACAGAGACCTAACTGGGCCAAGAAGCCAGCTTGAAGATGGAGGGCCTAAACAAACAGACTCTGCGATTGATCCGAAGGCGGTTTCAACAGTAACCAACGGTACTTTCTCATATAACAATGGTAATTTTATACACTAATATAGCATTAACTAACATTTCAATATCAGTGATATAAGGGTTGCGTATAATAATAAATGTGAAATATTATAGAAAAATAATATTGGCCATCGGTGATCATAGCATTTCGAAGAATAAGTAATAAAGATCAAATTTGTTACATAGATTATTTTATGTCATATAAAGACTATCTTTAATTTACCGGATCGATATTGATAGTTAAAGGAAAAATGACAAAATACAACTGGGTGATCACTACTTTTAATACGGTTCCTGAGCATAGTAAAGATTTTGAAAATATTCAAACAAAATAATTTTTTTTTTTTAATTTTCGAATATAAACTTTATTATAACTGGTATGAACGAATGAATTTATTTATAAAACAATGAATGAATTTATCAATTTAAATTATTTAAAAAAATATACGTCTGTCGAAGCCTGCATTCAATTTTAAGTAAAACATATAAATAACAAAACTTTAAAAATATATATATATGCTTTAAAAACAATGCTTTTAACAAGTCAATAATTTAAAATGGTAATAAGGTATTAATGTTTCAAACAATAATATCAAACTTGTAACAAACTGTGAAGGGCCTTGATCCTTCACATCTTAACCAACTGAGCTCTTTCTGGTGTAGCCCGTCGCACACAGTTGCTAAGAGCTCTCCAATCAGAGCATTTTAATAAACTGAGTAATTTTCCTGGATATCAGGTAAAAGGTGTGACAAGTTCCCAAACGACAGGTATCTTCCTTACCTTCGGAGTTACAGACCGCGTAGTCGTCGATACTACAATGCATTCACATTATTGCACTTGAATCGAGCAATGCCGCTCTACACGGGAGAATCGAACGCATCGATGCCAGTCAATATTGTCATTCAACCGTTTCAGTTTCTACCACACATTCTTCAGCCTGCGTATAAAGAAGAATTAGATCGTAAACATTTTTCAAGATTACTTTACACTATGTCTGACTGCGGTCAATCTTCCACGCAGATTAATAACATTTGAAGGATGGAGATTAACTCCATAACTTTCTTTAAATTCCTGTCAATTCCGGTACCAATAAACTTCCTTTTTTATCACATTCTTTAACAGGAAATGAGGTAAGCGGAAACCCTACATCCCCAGAACATTTAAAATATAATTGAAGCGCTTCAGTATATGCGAGTATATCGAGCTAAAATATACGAATTAGGCGTATATCTGGAGAGGAGCAGTAATTTAATACCTTTTAAATACTTTTACTGGTAATCATAAAAATAATATAAAATACTAAAAGTTGTTAGTAACTATTCAAATCGATTGAAGCTCTCACCTTAATTTCTTATAACGAGCTATTGATTAAACTTTAGATATTTTTTTATTATTTGTATTAAATAAGAGTGAGGCAAAGCTTGGTTCGGAGTTCTCAAAACTGAATTTAATTTTGCGTTTAAGTGGGAATGTGCATTAATTTTATTTTTACATAAATTTAATTTATTTTATGTAGTAAAAAATTATATTGTTATAATTTATTCATTTCTGATAATACTGAATATATTTTTATTTATACAAGTTACGGACTGTCAGCTGACAGGTCCATATCAGCTGATCGAGAACAGCTGACCTATTGTATATATATATAGACGGACAGGCTCCGCAAATAGATCAGTCTTTGAGAGCACTTCAAGCGTTTCATTCCGCACTCCTTTCTCTTATTATTTTTAGTTTCTTACTTCAGAAAAAGATAACTTACATATCATATGAGTGATTTATTTTATTTTTTAATTTTGTGAGTACTATTGTTACCATTTATATTTTTTTTGTTCTTTTTTTCATTATATATGGTATAATTATAATAACTCAAATACTTATTTTTCTTATTGTGGTAGATATTATTATTAGTAGTATTAGTATTCTTTAATAAAACAGTATGAAACTGAACTATCTGTGTTATAGAGGTCTAAGAACCACATGGAGATTGATAAGTTTTCCTAATTGTACAAAACTAATTTTGTAATGTGTGTAATTTCGTGATACACAAACATTCTCAAAAATTTTTAATACAGTTTTAGGCAATTTAACTGATCTAAATATTTAAGAAAGCTCCCGTGGCCTGGTTCATAAAGTTTCTGATTTAATGCCCCCTGCGATACGTTCAGAGAAGAAAAGACTTTACCTTTTCGTTTATGAGATAAAGAACATTCCTGGCAACTCCAGGCAAAGTATGATTATTTTTTGAATGTCAGTCAGCACGCGAACTCACGATCCTGAGAAATGCCGAAAGTCAGGCTTATTTATTTTCTGTCAGTTCAGACTATATCTGACGAAGGCTAAAAAATATATAAATAAATAAAATAATAATAAAAAAGTAAAATTATTTGAAACATTTTTCAGAATTATGAAAAATATATGTACTACTTAAATTTATGTAATAATTTTAAATACAATAATGGTTTAGGGCAAGAAACAATGTGAAAGACAAGATGGATGGATGAAAAATAAATCGGAGATTTGAGAAACCCACCTAGAACCAAATGTTTGCGATACAAAATACAGTTCTATCCAAATCGTATAGGTTTTTAATATCGTAATTAATTAAATCGTATACTTTTTTAATATTTATATTACTATTCTGGCAAACTGCGGTACTAAGGTGGGATGGGGGTTTCAGATTTATTATGTATTTGTATTTCTTTATTTTTATTTTTATTATATATCTCTATCAGTTACCTATAAAAACCGACCTATAGTTCTTACAAATATCTTACCTATCTATTTAAACCAAGAACTAGAAACCACAGACCACCTTGCTATGGTATGTTAAGTATAATTTTTGTATAATTAAACATTGAATATCTTTTCCAAAGGTGCCGTGTTCACCAATTTACTAAGCTATGCTAATCAGGTGGCATGGATGGTGTTTAAACCATAAGGACAAGTTTGGATGACATTATTACGTTTATTTAATGAGGTGTAATTCTGAATGAGAGCTTATGGATAAGAGATATTGATTCTGAAATAATATTGATCTATACATAGGATCTAATTGGCAATATTGAGATCTAGTTAGTTAAATTAAATTTAGTTAGTTAAAATAAAAAAAATACTGAGATAAATTACCTCAGTGAACGATGAGGGACTGTAGTTAATAGCACACAAACGTTAGTACAGACTGTAGTTAATAAACACACACGTCTATATAAATATATTTAAAGACAAAAAGTTATAGTGATATATTAATTTAAATTTGCTAAATTTACGTAGTTTTCCACACCAATTAAAGTTACTGAATAAATAAGTTTATATAAAAGACTAATTTTTATTTTTGTTTACTAATACCTAACAGAGAAAAGGGTGCAAAATTTAAAAAAAAAATGAAAATTAATTAATCAACATAAAAATTGAAGTGAAGTTTCGTTTTTTGAACTTTTTTATATTTTTTACGAATTTGATTTTTCTAGGATTAGGCTTTATTCTAGAGTTTCTAGTTGGAATTAAATAATCCTTAAAAACTATTGATCTGATTCTTTAATGGATCTGTCCAATCTATATAATAGTTGTTGAATATCATCAAACCTGAAAAAAAAAAAAAAAAAAAAAAAAAACACGGAAGAATGGGGGAAAAAAGTTCCGACTGGAGCTTCAAATAGAGGATCGAACGTAAGTGTTGATGAAAATTCCTGGAATCCCTAAGTTCATTTTTTCAACTAAATTGATTCAACTAAACTGTGCCATATCGTTTCAACTAAATGAAACGTTGGCACGATTAAACAAGTTACATCAACTTATTTGTGTTTTATTTTGACCGCTCTCCCAACCATCTTCTCCTCGTATAATTCATCCACGGTCAACTATCTCTCATAATTATAAATCATAAATGGTTACCCTTGACTACTGCGAAACTGCATTGGAGATTTGTGCTCCAAATACAAATGTCTATCTTAACAGAATGGAAACCGTAAAATTTTAAAGTTTCCACAAATACAGTGTCTCATGGAATTTTTTAACTACGTGTATCCAAGTACAAAAATACAATGTATGTCTTTACTACTAATTATAGTCTAGTAGAAATTATCAATAAACTGAATGCAACAAATCTGAAGAGTAGGCCAAATTAGACAAAGGATAACAAATAATATTATTATATTTATATATAATATTTATTATAAAAAATGATTACATATATCTTTTAAATATTTGAAATATATCCTTATATACATCCTTTAAGAAGCAAATCCGATAAATCAAACTTTGATATAATGGGGTAGTTCCTACCAAACTTTATTCATTACATAGTATCAATTACTCGAAACAACAAAGATAACCAGTCACTTACTATCGATTAAATAAGCATTTGGCTCGAACTTCATAAACTAATAAGGAGCTTTCCTGTTAAGTACCAAGGTTCGGTAATAAGATACTTAACTACCTTGTTATAAAAACAATTTTCCAAGAGACTTATTCTTCAAGGGAGCGTACAAATTTCTACATGAAGGACTGGTGAAATTTAATTTCCGATAATGAAAATGTACAGGCAAGTATTTCAAACCCTACAATACATTATTGATCTATAACATTTACCTATCTTGTTCTTAAATAACGGGCGACATTCAGGTCCTAAATTTCCAAAAATTGGGAGTATTCTAACATATTTGACAACTTGAGGAGTATTTCAACATTCAAATAAAAAATTTTTAAAAATGCTAAAAGTTATCTCTTAGCTGTAACTATTAATAAGCTAAACATTAACACAATATTTGCGAATAAAATATTAATTTGAAATTTTTATACTCATTTTCGTGGCCAAAAAGATGCCTAGGTGATGAAGCCATAAACACCACAGCACTGATCTGACAGTCTGTTTTAGCACAGTAAAAAATTAATCATGACAAACATGGGTGTATTGTGGTTCTAGAAAACAATTTATAAAAATTAAAAGAATCAACTATATTTCCTGGAGTTTAGTTCGGTTTACTATTAAAATCTTTCTAGCAAGTTTTTAAAACTTCTAACTAAATACTAATAAAACTTTTTTTTTCAAATATGTTTTATTGATAAGTCTGTCACAGCCTTGGGCAATACGTAATAGTTATCTAATTGGTTATATTCATACCAAAATCATAGAAATAAATATGATACAGCTCCGAGATCTGGGCTCTAACAGGAACTCTACAAAACAGAATCGAGAGATTTGAAAAGCCCTCCGTATAATTACCGGAGCGATCTAGGACCAAAGCCTTAACACATGGAGGAGAACTAACGATAAACTTCTTTCAGAGTCTGGTCAATCTATATCTCATGATATGAAGGTAAGGAGATTAAGATAGGACATTGGCTCGAAGGAATGCATTTGGATGCCCCTACACAAAGATGAATGCCACTATAGTTGGCAAGAGACCACCAAGAACCAATAACCAGACGGATCATAATATGCAAAATAACAATAACAAATATGCAAAAGAGCTATATGCAGCAAACTGGAAAGCAGCATCTAAAGACTATGCATCTGTGTTTAAAATATTTTTAAAAGCTTAGTCAAAATTGGCTATAAATCGGAATTATTTATCTTGAGATCCTATTGGATTAGGAATTTTAAAAAGATTCAAATAAATTTTATTATTTGCAGCTGGGTAATAAGGAATAAATATACCATAGATTTTTTTGTAACGTGGATGTTAAACCATTGAAAATATGTCTAGGTAGGTAGGTAGTGAAATTCCACATAAACATAAATATTACGATTGTAACAATTGTCCCATCAAAGCAAGGTGAGAGAGGAAAGGAAAGAAATTTGCATTTATTTTTAACTTTACGTAACAAACTTAATGTTATTCAGTGAGATTGCGCATTTAATATTACAAAGTTTTCATGTGGATGGAAGTTAGAGGAGTGAAATGGAAACGGGTGGTTTTCCTAGATTAGATCCCTCACTACTTAAACTAACATAGAACTCTCTAATACTGCACAAGTTTCCCAATCGAGTTGTTTCTGTAGCGAAGATAATTGTAGCTGAAACAGAATGCTTTTGTAGTTATTGTATTCTTGTTGCTAACCAAAAACCGTTGTTGGTATGATGTCGGTAATAGGTGGAGTATCATTTAAGCGTTAATGTACATGATAATCAGTTTTTAAAGTATATTAAACTAATTAAAGGAATATTGGTAAAGAGTTATAATTAATTTCCTTTATTCAAGTAAAGAACGATCTATAAGATAAAGTTGGGCAGTATATATCTGACTTATCGATCGCTGTGTTTCAAAAATGTAAATATCTAAAATTATTAATAGAGTTATACCTTATGCTTCAGGTGTGTGATGATGTTGGATGTAAAAAAGAAAAAAATAGACCTTAAGATGTTTAAAAAAAAAAAAAAATACTTTTTTTAATATCATGAGAAATATTTGTCATCAGGAAAATTATAGCTACTCATTTGAAAGATAATTGAATTCACTATAAAAATGAGCAAAAAAATACTCTAATCTATAATATGTAATACATATTTAAAACATGGAAAAACAGACACAACTACCCACTGAATTATTAACCATTGTTTCTTAACAAATGACAGTGCCTATGTAGTTCAAATGGTAACAATCATTTGAACTACATATTCACTTTATGCTCAATATCTACAATACGGCTGGGATATAAAATAAAAAATATATATATTTTTTTTTTTTTTGTAAACACATGCATTTCCTGGAATATTAAAGCTATTCATTCCATTAATTAAATTCTCAACAAAACAATATAAACGTCTAATGGCCAACAAAGCTGATTTTATTTGTATCTTCTTAATATATAAAATAACATACACCACTGACTTATTGATCTCCCACAGCATCTCAAAAACAAAAAAATGCTGAAATTGTTCATATGCTGAGTTTCAAATAATTTTTACTTAAAGTGGTTTAAAAAAAAAAATTCTAAAACCTACAGCATAAAATAGTTTTTTAAATAACGTAAAATACATCTACATATTGTATGCAGAAGTATTGAAACCACACAAAAGTAATTTAATCATCTAAAAAAAAAAGAAATCATTACCATTTTAATATATGAAGGTACGACAGATCATCAACAAAACAACAATTATTATGAAGCTGATGCAATGGAGGGTGTGATAAAAAATGTATGACTGAAATATTATTTTATGGATGACAAAACATTTTAGGCTATAAATAAATATTAAATTTAATATCTTAATTATTAAATAATTAATATTTAATTTATTACTTATTTTTACCACTGAATTAAAAAAAATATATATTATGTTAAGAAAAAGTTAGCAGAGGAAAAGGGAGAGGGACAGGGTGATTAAAACCTTAAATCCTTATGGGATTTCACACTACTTTAAATATAAAACACATGCCCTGTTTTGAATCAATAATGATAAAATATTAATTATACTTAATTAGAAATAGAAACAAACATAAACCGTAGGGTAGAACAATCAATTAGTTAATTAAAAAGTGAACATTAGCAATTATATGAGACATTACTAATGAAAATGGAACTATATAATTGCTATATGAGTGGGCGTGGGCCTTTGACATATTCGGCAGTTGGAAGTTGCTGTTTGTAGAGACAGAGAAGCTTTTACTTTGACTAAAGCCAACTCCGCTGGGTCTAGCGGAAAGCTGTTTGCCACTCTCCTCTTGTTCTGCCAACTCAAATCGAATTCATTTCTACTTCTTTCTAACAACTAATATTTTCCTTAGCTGCGATAGTAAAAATAAAAAATTGAATTTTTATGAAAAAAAGTAATTGATATTAGTTTTTGTATTTATTTTATTTTTCTAAATTAAGAAGTTTTTATTTTGAAACAATTGAAACAAATTTCTGTAAACGACAACAACTAATAATACCCCTGTATACATATTCACATGCATCATTTCTTCAATTTTTGAATTTTTTTTTTATTTTCAAGTCATAACAGTGTCTACAATTTGCTATATTCAGCATCCTTAACTCTAGAATATGATTTGGAAGGCAGTAAATGCCTCAGTATATGTGGTGTCCCTACCTATGAGCCAGCTGAAGAAATAATAGCTTCATCGAATTCCGGCAGAGAGCACTTACCTATGTTTGTAAAAATGTAAATTTATTAATTAAATTGTAAATAAGTTAATGTTATATTATAGGGACGTGACGGCCGTGCGGGTTGGGGCGCAGGTCCCAGAGCGCTCGGTTAGGAACGTTGAGGGTTCAATTACCACCTGGAGCAGTTAACATTTATTTTTCGACGGTCCCCCGAAGATTGAATCTTGACTCTCTCTCCTTGGGTTGTACGCGGTGGCAACCTAGGTAGTCGTCAAGGGTTGGCAAAAAGGATCACTAGGCCCACTTGACTTGCTGGACTTGTCCCTCCTACCAAATACCAGTGCCAGTAATTTTATAATGTATAAATTATGTAAATATTAAGTTAAGAAATTTTTTACAGACTATGCCTTAGGGAATATCATAATAATAGGGGTTAAACTTTCTTGGGAAATAGCAAAAAGATACATTTGAATATTCTACTACTTTTTTGTCATATATCTGAAGTGGTCTTATTTTACGCTAATTCCTACTGGTCACCTCTTCTTTCCTGCACCTTTTAATCATTTCGTAAGGATCTACAACTCGTTTCCGTAGGACTTACAATCCCCCTCGCGACTGCAGGACCCGCTTGGCTCGTTCCCCGTGGAGTGAAGTTTCCATCATTCCTAAATTTACGGCTAGTTCCAGTAAAACTTTAAATTGAAGTACAATTTATTCTCACACAACCACCTCCACAATTACAATTATTTATTTATTTTATTTTTTGAGAATTATGATTATGAATTCGATAATAGGGCAAGTCAGGAACCTTTTTGATCCGACTCATGCTGAATGTGAAATCGCAAAGAAACATTAATTTTTTTTTTCATTTCAGCCTCCGCGGATTGCCAATGAAACTCAAATTATGTTGACGGATTATCATGGGTAATAAAAGTTTAAAACGATTTTCTCAGTTTATTCGATTTTTCAGGTTTTTTCCAAACCCAAAGTTTTATCTACAAAACCGTGAAACGTCGCGTTTTCAGCAATTTACATCATCAGGAAGCGTCGGTAAATTATTTACTATTAGAATCCATAAAAAAGTTTCCTATTTCATTAAAAATTCTACAGTTACGTACGCTGAAGAAGATTTAAGGAAGCTGGTAAATTAGAAATACCCTATAAAGATAAACCACATGCAACTTTTAGGACCTAATGAAACAAAAAAAAATCAATATTATAGAGATTATTGCAGTGAACATGTATCGCATGAAGTGAGTATTCGAAACTCATAATTTAAGTATGATTGCCTCATTTCTTTAAATATCAAATTCTAAATAAGTTCACCGTTAACTCTAAATTATAGGTATTAAACACTCAAATCCACCTTTTACCAAAAAAAAATATTTTACAAAATAATTATAATAGCGTGAACCACTAAGACCCACGAATGGTCACAGGGTCACACAAAATAATTATATCTGCCACTACCTGCCTGATTCGAACCCAGATCTTGGAGTTAGTAGCATCATACCTCACCACTGTGCCACCACGTTCCTTTTATTTTACAAACTAAATATGTAAAATCAATAATACAAATAAAATTAGAGATATTGATATTAACAATATAAAAAGGTATAGGGGTTCAAGGTTCAAGGTTCAAGACTCAAAATGAAAAGGTTTCTTTTAGTAGTTAAGTTGACTTCATAATTTCGCCCAGTTATTTTTCTTTTCAAAATTACTACTTTAAAGAGGCATTTTTAATAAAGAGTTCTCATGTACAATCTAATATGGCATCGAGTATGTAAGATTTTCTATTCCATGTGTCCTGAGGGAGTAAATCTTTTAACATCGCAGATAATTTTCTGACGTATTGTGTACAACAGATCGTTTGACAATACAATGTCCTGTAAGAAAAACGTAATCTTAGAAGTATCATCATGATGCGAGGAATTAGAGAGCGAATGGCCGGTCGAGGGTATTAAAATGTGATAAAGGATTATTCTCAAAATCTTAGAAAAATAAAATTTTATTCTCAACGTTTGTTCGGTTTTTCTCATCTCTAGCGCGTAAATTATCCAAAATTGCAACAAAAAAAAAATCGACTTCACTACCAATAGAATCCTCTCTTAACAATACTATGACATAAATTTTAGTTCGGAATAATCAAAACTATATCTCTCACTCTAAAATATATATATATAATATCTAAAATTATTAATAGAGTTATACCTTATGCTTCAGGTGTGTGATGATGTTGGATGTAAAAAAGAAAAAAATAGACCTTAAGATGTTTAA